>NW_007726121.1:304596-338400 GCF_000696425.1 Galeopterus variegatus
AGGGTTGCGATCCGTTGCCGGACACGGAAAAAGACAAAAAAAGACAAAAAAAAAAAAACTAAATATATTTAGATCTTTTGAGAACAGAGTTTTAAAAACATGTCTGTTCAGAAATTAGAAATGGTTTTTATCTACAAATATTAATATAAAACAGTTCAAAACTTGCTTGCTTCCTAGGTTTTTCACTGGAAATTAAGTTCACTAAGACTTAATTATAGTTAGCATACATAATTCAAACTGCCAGAAAAAAAAATATTCAGTGTGCTTAAGAAAAGTAGGATGTGAGGAAAATAAAATATATATTTTGGTAAAGGTTATAAAAGGCATTAAGATGTAGTGCGGTTTTTATTAAAAGAAGAATTTGTCTGGTTTAAATATATTTGAAGTGTATTTCAAGTTAAAAGAATAAAAAGAAGTGTTATAGAAATAACTGAATGAATATAATTAGAAAAAAGTGTCAAGAGCTTATAAAAAGTTTAGCAATCTTGTGTGGTCAAAACTGATTAAGATTGGATAGATTGGTTTATAATTTTTTATTGAAATTAACTGTAATATTAGCAGTATACTGGTACAAAAGTAAAATTTGGTTTCCTTCTTTTAAGTAAGATTTTTATATAATATTAATAACAGATAATAAAAGATTTGTATTCACCTTCTGAGTAAACTACAAAAAGTAAACAATAAGTAGGAGATATTTTTCATAAAATTTATGGAGACTCCGACCCAGTGAGTACACCCTCCCCACCATGGAGGATTGCTGTCTCATGACTTTAACCTTTGCTAGAGACCTTTGGAAATATTTAGTACATCAGATTTTCAGCTGGGAAGTCATACATACTTATTTGATGGGAATGTCTGGGGCTCAGGCTGGGCCTTATGTAATCTGCTCTGACAAATGTACTCCCTACTTACTAGATCCTGAGGTTCCCAAATGCCACTTCATTTCAAGATTATTCTACCACCTTAGATGGTGTGGAATTTTAGTCTCCCAGTCCTAGTATTCCCCCCATGTATTTAATTCCCTCCAGAACTTCCACATAGATGAATACTTCTATTGGCAGTCCTGGACCCCAAAACTTTATCACCTCAGGGACCTCCCACAACTGGTGCCCTTATTCTTAATGTTCTCCTGAAATCTTTGATAAAGTGGCCAACTGGCAGTTAGCTCATTTAGTCTCCTGTGCAGATGCCCAGTTGAGTGGCCTTCACCCTAGTTCCAAGCCTAGCCTTATTGGTGGGCACCAACTTTACTGTGAGAGAAAGAAGTTCACTAGAGTGGATACCCTGACTGATACTGTAGGGATTTGAGGGCAAAGTTCAAGACTTCTCCAACTTGGAGATGTCCAAGGCCAAAAGGAGGTCACCAGGAAGGGACACCTTCTGAGGACTTTCACTCATAAATAGGAGGGGATGCCCACCTATTTACCAGGGTGAAGAGTACACTGCAGGAGGGATAACTGCTCCCAGGTGCATGACTCTTCTTCTCTCTCTTTCCTTTCCTAACAGGTAGGAGAAAAAATGGGAAATACTTTCTCAGTCCTTGAGTGGTCACCTTTGGGATGCGTATTAAAAAACTGGATCTACTTTAAACTAGATGGTCTTGAAAAATCCTCATATTTTTCTGAAATGTGGCTTGATCCAAATATAATTTAGATTATGGAAAACAATGGCCCCCAAATGGCTCTCTAAATTTCAACACTATCCTACGATTGGATCTCTTACGTCACAGGGCGCATGAGTGGACCAAGGTCCCATATGTCCAGGCCTTTATGGCCTTATATCAGGATCTAAAACTAAAAGGAAATTGTCTGATTTGCTATGCAGGAATCCAAGTGAAGCCTACACCTTCCCCTGAGACTGATATCCTTGATGACCCCCTCTTAAATAATGGCACTCAAGCTCAGGAAAACCTCCCACTGTGTGCCCCACCTGCAGCTCCAGAAAGAGAAGGAGACCCAAGAAGGGCCACAAACTTTTCCAAGGACCCCACTCCACCCCTATATGCAGGCCCAGAATGCCCAGCTCCTGAAGAGCCAGGAGACCTCCCTTCTTTATCTATTTTGGCCCCCTTGTACCTGTCTCTCCCTGAAGGTGCTTCCTGGATTAGCCCCACTGTAACTGCTCATAATGGGACTCCATACCACCCACCCTCCTCCATTTGCCCTCTTTGTGAGATAGCAAATGGTGAAGGCATCACACAAGTTCATGTACCTTTTTCCATGTATGACCTGACCCAGAGCAAATGAGACTTGAGGAGATTCTCAGGGGACACTGGGAACTTTGTAGATAAATTCCAGACAGTAACCATGTGTGGAGTATAAATAGAGCAAATGTACTTCACTGGGCCTGGTTTTCCAAAGCCTTGCAGTTTCAAATATTAACCTTGCAAAGGATAGGAAATTTTCCCCAGGCTATAGTCTCTCTTGTAAGATAAAGAATTGTAACACAGCAAGGTTGCTGGCTCAGAGACAGACAGGTTACTGATTGATGTGTAAAGATACTGGGAAATTGCTGTAAGAAGAGAATGTTTGCTAAGATCAAGCTTTTGTTGGTGGATCAATTTAACTTCTTGAAAATTGCATTATGGAATGTCACCTTGCTTGTCTTACTGACTGTTACCAGCTTCTATTGTTAAACTTGTTAAACTGTACTTAGCAAAAACCCCACCTATATTCTCTTCCTGTAACTTCCTGGTCTGGAGAATAAATGCAGGAAGAGAACCCCAATTCGTGGTTAATTTCCCAAATGGAAGGAATGCCTCTATCTTGAGGGTTCTGGGAGATTAACCCCTTTTGGGGGCTTCTCACTGCTCAGAAGAGATGGGCTTTGAGTAATCTTTGGTGGCTCCATCACCCAGGGGAAAAGGGCTGACAAATCCGTGGGAGGCAAAGCAACAACCATGTCTTTTGAACTCTATTGAAAGGACATTCAGATCCTTCTACTTACTTGCTATACTCCTGAGGAAAAGTTAGGCATTGGCAAGGACACATGCTGATCAGATGGCAATGGACAAGCCCTGCACCCATCCAGTGGGGGCCACTACCCTCCCAGACCAGGATCCTAACTGAAGTTATCAATGCAGTAGTCAGGATCTGTGGGCCAGGGATGATATGATTCATTGCCTTTTAAAAAATGTGGAAACATGCATTAAAAAAAAGTTAACTATAAAAAAGTCAAATGGATAACCCAAGGGAAGGATAAAAATCCCACAGTTTTTCAGGAAAGACTGATACAAACATTTAGAAAATATACTAACTTATACCCAGCTGCAACAGTGGAACAGCCCTCTTGGGGCAACACTTCATAGGCCAGTCTGCCTCCATTATATGGAAGAAATTACAAACATTACAACTAGGACTAATGACTCCCATGACCCAACTATTAAATGTAACACATGGGGTGTTCAATAACTGAGACCAGACTGAGATAAAATTAGAGGACAAGTGGGCTGGGAGACAGGCCTGACTGATTGCTCTAGCCATAAGTGGCACCATGCAGCCTCAGGGTCCACCAGAGAAGCAAAGAGGTAGGTGACCTCCAGAGAAAAGAGGAAAGCAGATCTGCTTCAATTGTGATAAGCAAGGGCACTAGGCCAAGTCCTGCTGAGCTTCCCCCAAAGGGGACCCAACAACCTGAATACCTCCAGGACCCTGTCCCACTTGCAAGGACCCCACTCACTGGTGACAAGAATGTCCCATGTTCAAAGTGAACAAAGGGGTCTTGTGCCAGATGGTGGCCCTGGAGAAGAAAACCAAAGGTGACTGAGGCCAGTGACTCAAACCATGAGCATGTCAATAACAATGGAAGAGCCTCAGGTGATCCTCAACTTGGCAGGAAAGCCAGTCAACCTTTTAAATGATAAATAGTTATTTTGGGCCTCTACATAGTATGTTCATGGGTATTGACAGAAGCCCCCAAAGCTGATCTCCACCTAAGATGGGCCAGAACAGGTTCTTTCATAACAACATTTACCACCATTTTTGCTGCTGCATGATTAGTCATCAGCCCCGGTTTCTTTAGAATCACACTGAAAACATCCTATTTTATAAAAATCAAAATCAAATGACTGACCATTCCTCATTATCCTCCCTCCCAGCTATGATGCTTATAGCCACCTTGTGTACAGGGGAGGCAGGAAAAGGGCGAAGTCCTCCTGAAGGAATTCCCCTTTCTAACGTAATCATAGAGGCCTCTTTGCCACCCTCAATTGAGGTATACTTCCTTTGTGGTCACTCTGTATACATCATTTTGTCAAATGATTGGAGAGGAATTTGCTCCCTGGCCTATCTGTCTCCTGATATTTTTCTCTCAGACAAAAAAGCAACCAATCCCTCTTCCAAAAGTAAGGCCTATCCAACTAAGTACATGGGGGATAGTTTTCTTTATTGTCTGCCCTTGGAATAACCCTTGGTGTAGTGACCAGGGCAGTTGCAGGGTTAATAAGAATCATCTCATCAGAGCAAATCTTTGCCAATTTATCCCTAGAACTAAGAAGAGCCATTGAGGAAACAGCCCAGGCCCTTGATACCTTAAACTCTCAAATGAACTCTCTGGTTTCATTAGTGCTCCAGAACCAGCAGGCCTTAGACATATTAACCTCAGCCCAGGGAGGAATCTGTGCCCTGATACAAGAAAAGTGTTGATTCTATGTAAATTAATTGGAAGTCATAGAAGATAACATTTAAAAATTAGAGGAGAAAGCAACCCAGCTTAGGGAACTGGCTTCAGAGGACAAAAGTCCCTTTGGGATAACATGAAAGTCATTTTCTTGGCTAATCCCCTTTTTCAGACCTTTAACCACCATCTTTGTTTTCCTACTTATTGTTCCTGTTATGATTAAACTTCTGTCATTTGTTTCCTCTAGAATGTCTGATGTTCAAAACACCATCATGTTTGTTCAAGGATACAAATCCCTGCACCACTCTATACCTGAGGCTTCTCTGGGGCCACTTGTCAGTTTTGGTAAAGTCTCACTTCCAGAGATAGGTAGGGACAATTGCCCTGACCCGCCCAGCAGGGAGCAGCTAGAATGGGATCTATACCCTTCTACACCCCCAAAATATTTATGGGATCAAACTTACTCAGGGGGAAATTGAGGCAGGATAGAATAGAGACATGCCACAGGTAGGTTATTCATAAATATGCAGACTGGATAGGCACTAGCCATTTTCTTGTTTTGCAGTTAAGGAACCCATAATGAGTTGAAGACAGCTTAACCACCCTACCAATGAGCATGCTACATCTGGAACTTTGCAATTTTTGAACAGAAACTTAAAACCACAAAAACTGCAGCGCCTGCACACTAGGAGAAACAAAAGTGCAGATTAGACAAAAAAGGACAAAGTTATGGGAAAAGTGACCCCACCGCACATGACCAAAAACTTCAGAAACTCAGGGAAACATGATAGGAAGCTGATGCAATTTTGTATCAGCCTGTTAGGCCTTAATTTCCCTAGATTGTGCCCCATGGCTGAATATTCTTCCCCTTAATTAGGATAGGAATACTTCCATCACTAAACAACACATAAAAATCCTTGGCACGCTCCTCACTCACGAAGATGCCCACACACTCTACTGCATGTACTTTTGCTTTGCAAGAAAGCCCTACTGTTTGAATATTTTGACATCTGTCCCTCTTCCTTTCCGTTCATTGCACACAATGCAGATCCCTCTTAGTCTCATAAAATATTTTTCTTCATGGTTTGACCAAAAATTTAAAACTACTGTCCAGTAACACTGGTACATGGTACAATGAGGACGAACCTGAACATATGCTAAGTGAACATAGCCAGACACAAAAGGCCATACATCGTATAGTTTCATTTATGTGAAATGTCCAGAATAGACAAATTCATAGAGATAGAAAGTAGATTAGTGGTTGTCAGGCACCTGGAGAAGGGAGAAATGGGGAGTGAATGTTAATTGTATGGGGTTTATTTGGGGGCAATAAAAATATTCTTGAATTAGATAGTGGTGATGGTTACACAACATAGTGAATATATTAAAAAACACTTTACTTGACACTTTATTTGCTTTTAAAGGAACTTTATTATACATATATGTGAAATACAAACTTGACTTTCAACAGTTGTGTTAGAATTTGACACTTTAAATGGGCAAATTATATGATATGAGAATTATATATCATTGAAGAAAAGCATTTTGGGCAGCTACTCCATGACAGGCACTGCACCAAACTTTGCCTTTGACTAACTGAAGTGTGCATTGCAATCACCTAGGGAGTTAATGAAAATCAGGTTACTGATCCCCAGCCCCAATCTTTCTGATTCAGAAGACCTGAGTGAGAACCACGGTGGGGAATCTACAATTTTTTACAAATACCTCAGGTGATTCTCATGCAGTTGGTTCATTTGAGGAAGGAAATCCATCTTTTATGCTCTGGAGTTATTTTAATAGCATGGAGCAAGAACAGGGAAAGATATCCCACCTAAAGAAATATCTTCCTGCACATACATTCATACATGCCAAAAAAAAAAAAAAAAGACTCTAGGACAATACTTGAGAAATGGGGAATGGTGGTTGTACCTGAAGAGGGGAGCAGGGGTAACATGTGCCAAGAAGATATGAGTGGTTTGGCTTTCATTATATACTATTTTGAACTGTTTAAAAATTTTTTTTTTTTTTAACCAGGTTTGTGTTTTTTTAAAAAATGGATTTTTATTAAATTAGTTTGACAAATTCATCAGTGTTGGTATATATAGAATTAGCTTGGGAGCCTGTTAAAAATGCAGTTTTGACAGTACCACTGCTTGAGGTTCTATTTCAGTAGGTTCTGGGCTGGGGCCTGTGGCATTGCCTTTTTAACATGCTCTTAGGCGCTTTTGATGCAGGTAGTCCTAAAACCACATTTTACCAGGCACTTTTTGTAAGGAGTACCCACAGCACAAGAGAGACTTTGCCCTGGGAGCAGGGGGCTGAATGACAGGCACATAAAGATTTCTGAATGACTATTTTCGGGAAATCTGCTTTTCATCAAGCTGTACATTAGGCTTTCCTTTCGATTTTCTTTCTACTTTTACAAAGAAGAAAAACACTTGGCAAAAGCATCTAAAATGCCAAAAGGTTAACTGGGTGTGCCAGAGCAGTTTATCCTTTTCTTTAGTTTCCACAATGTGGTACTGTTACTTCAGCATTAAAAATACATTTATATATAAGAAGAAATGCACACACACACACACCAGTGGAGAAAACTAATTTAATTAGTTTTCCTTAAGCCTTAGAGAAAAAAAAAATGGCCTGAAATTCAAACTGTTCCAAGAAATGAATTGTTTAAAACAGTGGATTGACCTTCCAGCCACCCACATATGCCCCTCAATCATCCCCCCCCACACACCCACACACAGGGCAGCTGATATGTTCATTCGGCTATAAAGCATTTTAATTAGCAATAGCAGCAGGTATGACTCATTCTATTAGGAAATAAATTCAAGAGAGAGGCAGGAAGGCTGAATGAGGACAGTTTCAGAGTAGCAACAAATTGATAGCTTCCTTGTGATTCTAGAAGTGCTGCTCAGCATACAAATAAGAACACCTTACATTTCCATTGTGCATTATGGTATTACAGAGTGCTTTCATGTTCTTATCCATTTTGCCCTGGAGCTTTCCCAACAACTTTGTAAGTTAAGATGAGAAATCTGAGGTCTGAAGAGATTGGATGACATGACCAGAGTCACATTAGTTGACATCTTCTGACTTCTAAGTTCTGTGTTCTTTGGCATCTCATGAAAAGAGTCAGAAGGAAGAGAAGGACATACTCTTCCATGCCCTTTGTATTCATAATGTCATTGAATTTTTAAAACAATCCTATGAGGCATGTATGATTACTATCTCTATTTTGCAGGTCAGGAAAAGGAAAATGAGTTGCCCAAGGTCACAGAGCTAGTAAGTGGCAGAGCAAGAATTCATTAATCTGATTCCAAAGCAGAGATATTTCTTCTTTGTTGTTTTATAGAATCAAAATCTTAAGGGATGGAGATCCTGTGTCCCAACGATTTGGAAAGGAGCAGATTAATGTAATTTAAATGATCAGTTGCCTTTGTGATGAGACACTGGTGCCCATCAGTGGCCTGTCATCAGCCTAGTAGTCCAATTAGCTTGACCTGGCTTGCTTTTTCTTTATACTGAATCTTTTGCCATCTATGGCTGGTTATACCTATGAGTGCTTTGCTATTTGTGCACAGGGGCTGTATGTGCTATTTCAAAAGTTTCTCAAAGTGCTTGACACATTGTTTGTCACCCTGTAGCTGTCCCATAAATGATGAGGACTGGATCACGAGAAATAAAATTCCTAGAAATGAAACACCTTCTTTGGAGAGAAATTATTTGAATAAAAATTTATTTGACAACTGACTATGAGGCATCAACCAATCAGAAGTATAGGAAAACCATCAGTTAGACTTTTATAATAAGAAGGCATCCAAGACTGTAAGCAAATAAAGCAAAAAGCTGCACCTCACATAAAACTGTATTTTTTCCTACTGATTCCTATTTTAAAATTGAGGAAATGATGTTCAGAGAAAGAAAAAACATGAGCAACAGATATAATAAATTCAAATTTAAGAAAGAAAATAACAACAAAAAGAAATAAAATAATAAAATGCCGCCCCCAACCCATTTTGCACCCCTTTGGAGAACAATTGACAGGAAAATAGATGGTGAAAGGTTCAGAAAGTGCACAAATGCCAATCAGAGATACTCCTAATGGATTCTGGAGCTGCCACAATGAGCTGTGTGGTAGCAGGAAGAAACTTTATGATTTGCTTCACTCTGTGATTCAGTTGCAGTTCAGTGACCCTTGCTTCTCTTGACCTCCCAGAATACACACTCTTTGTGCTATTTGCCTTGTATGATTGTTATTTATGTAGTTACCGTGGCTCCCAGACTGTGAGCTCCCTGTTTCCCCTGCAGGCTAAGCACAGTTCTCAAGATAATAGTCACTCAGTAAAGGTTTGTTGAATAGAACAAATGACTGAATAAAAGATGAATGAATGATTAAGGTTAGGCTACCATGGTGGGAAGAAGGGGAGAAAACTTTGTGGTTTTCTCTGTTTCTCTGAGTTTCTGGGCAACTCAATCAAATTTTTGTTTTGTGTTTGTTTTACTCCCTCTAACTCTATCGCATCTTTGTAAAACTTTTGGCAAATACTCTTTAACTCATTCTTGTTTGCGTACTCACTCTCTCTCCCTTTCTCTCTTCCCCATGAAGTGAGTCTGAATCACTTTAAGCTCCTAGGACTAAAAACTATGCTTATGGCAGAACCACCTTACATATATACAGTAGGTTCTCCATAAACATTTTTTGATCAAAAAAATACATTTCTAAAAAATAATCTCAGTAAGCTTTTTTTTTTTTTTTTTTTTTTTTGTGACCGGCAAGGAGATCATAACCCTTGGCTTTGTGTTGCCCGCACCGCGCTCAGCCAGTGAGTGTACTGGCCATCCCTATATAGGATCTGAACCCGCGGCCTCGGCGCTCCCAGAGCCGCACTCTCCTGAGTGAGCCATGAGGTTGGCCCCTCAATAAGCTTTCTATCTTTTTTCTTCCTATAATGTGCTCAACAGTGTTCTGCCTCCTGCCAAAACAATTTAACATTAGAATTCTTAGAAACAAACCTAAGAATTTGTTTTCTTTCTACTATTTAGTTGTAAATACAAGGACTTCAATTTTACAAGTTGATATTGAGCACTTACTGGGTGCTTGGCACTGGACAATAAAGGATACAAGGTCTCTGCTTTAAGCAGCTTATTGTCCCATGAAGGAAAGTAAAATTGTAGAAACTGCTGCAATTTGGTTTCGTGGGAGGCATTAAAGCCATCTGTTCACTTGGGGGATCAAGAAACTTTGCTTGGTACAGATGGCTTTTGAGCCAGAATTGCATAATAAATTTTGCTAGATAGAGATGTAATAAAAGGCATATATTTATTTATTTATTTTAGTGTATCGTTTTGTTTCTATTGGTTATGAATATTCATGGTGTACAAAGGAAATTGTCACCACTCATGCCTAGGATGTGATGGCCAGATCCATACTGGCAGCATGTCCATTATGACAAATTGTGATTATACTCCATGTTCCCACACAATTAACCCCTCAATTATCCCCGACCATCCTCCCCATTCCCCTTTTTGCACTGCACTTTTTATCCCTAGGTATGTTCTCTCCCTCTGCAAGTCCAATGCACCACTGTGGTCTTTCTTTCCTTTCTTCTTTATTGTTTAGCTCCCACTTATGAGAGAGTACATACCATATTTATCCCTCTGTGCTTTGCTTATTTCACTCAACATTAAGTTTCTCCAAGCTCATCCATGTTGTTGAAAATGAGAGTTTCATTCTTTTTTATGACAGGGAAGTATTCCATGGTATATATATACCAGATTTTCCTTATCCAACCATCCATCGATGGACATTTAGGTTGGTTCCATACCTTGGCTATTGTGAACAGAGCTGTGATGAACACGGGAGTGCAGGTATCCCTTTGACATGATGATTTCCATTCCTTTGGGTATACACCCAGAAGTGAAATTGCTGGATCGTATGGAAGATCTATCTGTAGTTCTTTGAGAAAAACCTCCATACTGTTTTCCATAGTGGTTGTACTAATTTACAGTCCTACCAACAGTATAGGTGCATTCCCTTCTTTCCACATCCTTGTCAGCATTTATTATTCTCCATCTTTTTTTATTATAGCCAGATTTACTGGGGTGAGATGATATCTCAATGTGGTTTTAATTTGCAATTCTCTGGCATCCTCACCAGCATTTGTTATTCTCAGTCTTTTTAATAGCAGCCGGTTTAACTAAGGTGAGATGATATCTCAATGTGGTTTTGATTTGCATTTCTCTGGTGACTAGTGATGTTGAGCATTTTTTCATGTACTTGTTGGCCATTTGTATGTCTTCCTTTGAAAAATGTCTATTCAGTTCCTTTGCCCATTTTTTAATTGGGTTATTTGGTTTTTTACTGGATAATTGCTTGAGTTCCTTGTATATTATAGATATTAATCCCTTGTCAGATGCATAGTTAGCAAAAATTTTCTCCCACTCTGAGGTTGTCATTTCACTCTCTTTATTGTTTTCTTTGCTGTGCAGAAGCTTTTGAATTTGATATAGTCCCATTTGTTTATTGTTTCTTTTGTTGCTTGTGCTTTCAGGCTCATGTTCATAGTATGTGCCAAGACCTAGTTCCTGAAGTGTTTCTCCTTATGTTCCCTTAGAATTTTACAGTTTTGGGTCTTATACTTAAGACTTGAATCCATTTTGAGTTAATTTTAGAATATAGTGAGAGGTGCATGTCTAGTTTCATTCTTTTGCATATGGATATCCAAGTTTCCCAGCACCATTTATTGAAGAGGCAGTCTATTCTCCAATGTATGTTTTTGTTATGCCTCCAGCTTTATGTTTCTTGCTGATAATTGCTTTAGCTATTTGGGGTCTTTTGTTGTTCCATATGAATGTTGTTATTGTTTTTTCCATTTCTGTGAAGAATGTCATTGGTATTTTGATGGATGTTGCATTAAATGTGTAGATCTCATTGGGTAGTATGGACATTTTCACAATATTAATAATTCTTACAATCCAAGAGCATGAAATATCTTTCCATCTTTTTATGTCTTCTTTAATTATTTTCTGTAGTGGTTTGTAGGTTTCATTGTATACATCTTTCACCTCCTTGCTTAAACTGATTCCTAGGTATTTTATTTTTTTAGGGAATGTTATAATTTGGCTTTCTTCCTTGATTTCTCATTCTTTTAGCTCATTAATGGAGAATAAAAACACGAATGATTTTGGGGCATTGATTTTATCCTGCAACCGTACTGAAACTATTAATCTGTTCTAAGTGTTTTTTGTTAGAGTCTTTAGGTTTTTGTATATATAAGGTCATGTCATCTGTGAAAAGGGACAGGTTGAATTTGTCTTTTGCAGTTTGGATGCCCTTTATTCCTTTTTCTTGCCTGATTGATGTAGATAGTACTTCCAGTACTATGTTAAATGGGAGTGGTGAGAGTGGGCATATTTCTAGTTCATGTTCTGAAGGGAAAAGCCTTTTATTTTTCCCCATTCAAAGTGATATTGACGGTAGTCTTGTCATGGATGGCTTTTATTGTGTTGAGATACTTTCCTTCTATACCTAACTTGATGAGAGATATTATCGTGAAGTGATGTTGGATTTTGTCAAGTGCTTTTTCAGCATCTCTTGAGAAAATCATATGGTCTTTGTCCTTGGGTTTGTTGATGTGATGTATGACATTTATTAACTTTCATATGTTGAACCATCCTTGCATCCCTGGGATGAATCCCACTTGATCATGGTGTGTAATTTTTTAATGTGTTGCTGTAATCTGATTGAGGTGCCGCACTCTCCCGAGTGAGCCACGGGTTCGGCCCTGATTGCTAATATTTTGTTGAGTATTTTTGCATCTATGTTCATCAAGGATATTGGCCTGTAATTTTCTTTTTTTGCTGTGTCTTTATCTGGTTTTGGTATCAGAGTTATGTTGGCCTCATAGAATGAGTTTGGGAGAGTAGCCTCTGTTTCAGTTTTCTGGAAAAGTGTGAGGAGATTAGTAGTAACTCCTCTTTAAAAGTTTGATAGAATTCAGCTGTAAAGCCATCCGGACCTGGATTTTTAATTGTTGGAAGATTGCTGATTACCACTTCAATCTCATTGCTTGTTATTGGTCTGTTCAGGTTTTCTATCTTTTCTTGGTACAGTCTGGGTAGTTTGTATGTGTCTAGAAACTTATCCATATCTTCCAGATTTTCATATTTTCTGTCATACATTTGTTTAAAATAGTCTCTAGTGATTCTTTGTATTTCTGTGGTATCAGTTGTAATGTCTCCCTTTTCATTTCTGATTTTTGTTATTTTGGTCTTCTCTCTTCTTTGTTAACCTAGCTAATGGTGTGCCTATTTTATTTATCTTCTTGAAAAACCAACTTTATGTTTTGTTGACTTTTCTCTTGTTTTTTGGGTCTCAATTTCATTTAGTTCCACTCTGATCTTAATTATTGCTCTCCATTTACTACCTTTCAGTTTGGATTGTATTTGTTTTTCAAGTTCTTTGAGGCATAGTGTTAGGTTATTTATTTGAAGTTTTTCCATTCTTTTGATGTAAGCATTTATTGTAATAAATTTGCCTATTAGTACTGCTTTTGTAGTATCTCACAGGTTCTGGTATGATGTATCTTTATTTTCACTAGTTTGAAAAATATTTTTATTTATTTATTTTAATCTTTTTCCATGTCTGGCAACGGATCGCAACCCTCAGTGTCGCCCCCGTACCGGACCGGGACCGGCAACGGGATCGCAACCCTCGGTGTTGCTCCCACGCCTCGCTCAGCCAGTGAGCGGGAACCGGTCTGTATGTGGGATCCGAACCCTCGGGTGGGAGCGCCGCCGCGCTTCCCAAGCGGCGCACTATCCAGTGCGCCACCGGGCCGGCCCCTGAAAAATATTTTTGATTATTCTGTTTAATTTCTTTTTGGACCCATAGGTCACTCAGGAGCCTATTGTTTTGTTTCCATGTATTTGTATAGTTTCCAGAGTTTTGCTTATTATTAATTTCCAGTTTTAGTTTTTTTGTGGTGTGAAAAGATACTTTGAATGATTTCAATCTTTTTAAAAATTTGCTGAGATTAGATTTGTGACCTAATATGTGGTCTACCCTAGAGAATGTTCCATGAGCTGATGAGAAGAAAGTATATTCTTTAGTTGTTGGGTGAAATGTTCTGTTATATCTGCCAGGTCTAGTTGATCTAAGTTATTAAATCCTGTGCCTCTTTGTTGATTTGTTGCCTGAAATATCTTTCCTATACTAAGAGAGGGTTGCTCAGATCACCCACTTTTAATGTATTAGGGCCTATTTCTTTCTTTAGGTCTAAGAGTGTTTGTTTTATATGTCTGCGTGCTCCAGAATTAGGTGCATATATATTTATGATTGTTATGTCTTCTAGCTGGATAGGTCCTTTTATCATCACATAGTGGCCTTCTTTGTCTCTTTTTGTGGTTTTTAGTTTAAAGTCTATTTTGTATGTTATAAGACTAGCTGCTCTTGCTCGTTTTTGGTTTCCATTTGTGTTGTGTATCTTTCCCATCCCTTCACTATTAGTCTGTGTGCATGTTTACCCATGAGATAAGTCTCTTGAAATCAGCATATAGTTGCATCTTGCTTTTTGATCCAATGCATCACTATTTCTCTTTTGATTGTGGAATTTAATCTATTTACATTTAGGGTTGTTATTGAGAGGTATTGTCTTATTCCTGACACTTTATGACTTTTTGTTTAGATGCTTTAAGCATCATTTTTTTCCTTTCTTCTCCTTTGATTATTGGCTTTCATTTTGTGTGTGTGTGTGTGTGTGTGTGTGTGTGTGTGTGTGTGTGTTTTAAGGTCATAAGATTTAGTTTCTTTTATCTTTTTCATTCGCATTTGTGTTTTACTAATTGGTTTTGTTCTTACTTGTTTATTTGTAGTGGTGATTATTGTTTTATTGCATTCCAGATGCAGGACTCCCTTGAGGATTTCTTGCATGGTTGGTCATGTGATGATGAACTGCACAATTTTTTTCTGTCTGGGAAATACACTATGTCTCCCTTATTTCTGTTGTATAGCCTTTCTGGGTATAGTATTCTTGGCTGGAAGATTTTTTCTTTAATACTTTGAATAAGTCATCCCATTTTCTTCTCGTCTGTAGACTTTCAATTGAGAAGTCTGCTGTTATTCTAATGGAACTCCCTTATAAGCGACTTGACACTTTTGCTCTTTTTAGGATTCTTTCTTTGTCTTTGACCTTTGCCATTTTGACTATAATGTGTCTCAGAGTGGATTGAATCTGTTTGGGGATCTTCGGGCTTCCTGTATTTAAAGGTCTGTGTCTCTCCCTATACCTGGAAGTTTTCCATTATTGTTTCATTGAATACATTTTGAATGCCTTTACCTTTCTCCTCCTCTTCAGGAGCACCCATGATTTGGATGTTTGTGCACTTAAGGTTGTCTGCTAGGTCTTTTAGACATTCTTCATTTTTTAAAATTCTTTTTTCCTTTTTTTTTTTTTTTTTTGGTCTGCCTGAATTATTTCATAAAGACCATCTTTGAATTCAGAAATTCTTTCTCCTACTTGTTTTAATCTGCTGCTTATGCTCTCAGTTGTGATTTTATTTCATTGAATGCTTCTTTCAGTCCAGGAGTTCTGCTACATTCTTTTTTAAGGTATTAATCTCTTTGTAAATTTCCTCCTTCATATCCTGGGTATTTTCTCTCTTCATTGTGTTGTTTTACAGAGTTCTCTCTTATCTCATTGAATTTCCTTAACATAGTTACTTGGAATTGGTTTTCAGTCTTTTCAAGTGTTTCCTGTTCTGTAGGGTCTGGTACTTGAGATTTACTAAATTACTTTGGCAGTGTTGTATTTTCAGATTTTAGAAATATTTCTCGTGTGTTTATGTTGATTTCTAGACATCTGGCAGGTCAGTTGTTCTTCTATTCCTCTGGAATGTACTTTGGGGAGAAAGACATACTCTTCTTTCTTCTAGGCTCCTCCAGTGACTTTCTTTGTGTCAATGAAGTCAAATATGTGGTGAACCAACTACATGGTGGTTATTGATGTTATTAAGGTGGTGAGCTACCCTTGTACAGTAGTAACCATGGCGGTAGATATTGTGGACCACCTCCATGAAAGCTGTATGAGGCCTCATGGTGGTGATGTGTTATCTTGCCTTCTGTTTGGGCCATGCAGGGTTCTGGGCAGTGTCTGGCTGGGTCTCCTGACTGACTGTTTGGGGACTCCACCATCAGTGGTGGCATGGCATGGGGTCTTGCCTGTTGCACAGGCTAGGCTTGGGGATGAGTGGTGGGTGGTCAGGTCTTCTACCTTCCTGGCTGGGGCCTCCATCATCCCATAATTAATCCTTCCAACAGCTCCGTGAGGTTGTACTATTATTAGCTCCACTTTACAGATGAGAAAACTGAGACAAAGAGAGGTTAAGTAATTTGCCCAAGATCAATAGCTAGTAAGAAGCGGAGGAGAAATGGACATCCAGGTTTGTTGTCTCTGAAGTACACTTTTAGCCATTAAAGTACATCATGACAAAGAGAGGCACTTTTTTATGTACTGATGATGACATTTTGTTCATTCATTTATTAAACAAACATGTATTAACCACCTAGCATGTGCCAGGCACTATCTTAGGTGGTGGGAATATAGTGGAATAGTGAGCAAAACAGGCATGATTTCTGCCTGCATAATGTTTACAAGCTCATAAAATGGTATGAAAAATTTAAGGAGATATTTGGCAATTTATATTAAGAATCTGAAAATGTTTATATCCTCTGACTTGGTAATTCTACTTTTAAGAAAATGCAAAAGAAATATTGAGAAATGACAGATATAGATTTATTCTCAAAGTTGTTTTTTGTTGCAACATTATTTATAATGGCTTCAATTTAAGCTTCATGAAGACCACACACACATGCAGACACACACACACATGCACACACACACACACACACAAACACATACTGTAGTTGAATTGACATATAAAGTGACTGGCATATGGTAAGCATGCAATATGCCAGTCGAATATTAAATATTTGTTGAGGGAATGAATGAGAGCAGATATTAAGCAAAAAGTGAATGCTCAACAAGAAGGTTTGATTAACTGTATTGTGCTATATTTACATAATGCAGACAACTATTAAAATGGCTGTTAACAGTTTAAAACATGAAGGGAAACATTTATGATATAAAATGTAAAAGGCAGAATATAAACTTGTATATATGGTATAATATCACCTATGATACATTAAAAAGAAGAAAGACATAGAAAGAGAAATACCACATGTCCTCACTCATAAGTGGGAGCTAAAAAATTAAACAAAGATACAACAATCATAATAATTTATTGAAGTTTCAAAAGGAGAGAACAAAACTGAGGTTAACAGAGGTGGGAAAGGGGGAAGGAGAAAGGGGTAAGGGAGGAATTATAAAGGGCCATGAAAATTGATTAAATTATATATTGTTGAATATACTAATTATCCTGATTTGAGCATCACATATTGCACACAGGTATTGATATTTAACTCTGTGCCCCACAGATATGTTCAATCAACTATGTTTCAGTAAATAAAAAAAGAAGAGAGACAAATTGTACAAGATTAAATATAGTATGATTCATTTGTTATAAAATATGATAAATTTGCTCATATTTGCGTAGACCAGTTTTTAAAGGATACAATAAAATGCTCATAGCAATTACCTTGGAATAAGAGAATAGTGAGGAGACTTTAACTTTACACATTTCATTTTCCATACCATTTGCAGTTTACTTTGAGAATATCTATTTCGTACTCAAAAAATAAAGCATGTATTGAAGGTTTAGAGAACCCACAGAAATGTTTGCAGTTATTCCATGATGGGTGTTTGAGCCCTGATTTTTTCCAAATGTTTTAAGAAGATGATTTATCTTTAAAATAGAAAAACAAAATTGAAAAAATGTTAAATGGGTAGGGCATGGCATTCAAAGAGCTTGGAAGTTGTCACTCCTGTTCTCACAACAAAACAACTCTTCTTTGATCCATAAGAAAATTGAGATCATAGGGCAAATCACTGCCACAGAAAACTGGAGAAGCAGATACAGAGAATTCCAGCTTCATGGGAGCAAAAACTGCTGCTGGGTTCTGTTAGGAACACTTACAAGGTAATTGACTAATTGTTAGAAATTGAGAATGGACTAGCTTGAGATACAAATACTCCTGGGGAACCAGTCTCATGGGGCCCTCACACATTTGTGAGTTTTATCACCAGGATCCCCACCTCGTGCTCAGGGTGAAGAACAGAGAAAATTCCCTTCATGGTTTGGTCAGAGGGCGGAGAGAAGCAACCATTTTGATATATGCCCCAAACTTTCTGTTCTTCAAAAAGCCTGCCCTCAAGGTAATTATTTTACCAGAGCCTAACCAACATGGGGGAAGAGAAATAATGAACTCTAGTTCCTTGTAGGCTTCTTGTCTTACCTAAGGCGGGGGGAGTTAAGAATCACTTGTGAAGGTCACAGCGCAGGGGCACAGGCTCACTAAAAGATGGAGACTCAGGTGCTATTTAAGAAGAGGTCTCTATGGAAATCCAAAGACAAAAGGGGAGGCAAAAAGGACACCAGAAGAAATATTAGACTCTGACATCTCCAACTACAGCAAATAGTAAATATGGCTTTACTCTTGGCCAGATAAACACAAAACCAGACACTGAAGGCCTATTTACCTCAGTTCTTTTTACCCAATACATCATGGCTAGCATTTAACAAAAACATTACAGACCACATTTTAGCAGGAAAAAAGCATGGTTTGAAGAGACAAAGTAGGCATCAGAACTAGACTCAGTTATAGCAGAGGTTTTGGAATTATCAGACTGGGATTTTCAAATAGCTATGATTAATATTCTAAGGCTTCTAATTGAAAAAGTGGACAACATGCAAGAACAGAAGGGTAATGTAAGCAGAGAGGTGGAAACTCTAAGAAAGAATTAAAAGGAAATGTTACAGATCAGGAGAAAATTTTGCAAAAGACATCTGATAAAGGACTGTTATTCAAAACATACAAAGAACTCTTAAAACCCAATAATCATAAAATGAACAACCAATTAAAAAATAGGCAAAAGAACTAAACAAACACTTCTCCAAAGATATATAGATGACAAATAAACATATGAAAAGATGCTCAACATCATAGGTCATTAGAGAATTACAAATTAAAATGACAATGAGATACCGCTATACACCTATTAGAATGGCCAGATCCAAAATACAGACAACACCAAATGCTGACAAGAGTGTGAAGAAATTGCTTGTGTAAATGCAAAATGGTACACACACTTTGGAAGACTGTTTGGTGGTTTCCTACAAAACTAAACATATTCTTACTGCACAGCAATTGTGCTCCCTGGTATTTATCCAAAGAGTTGAAAACTCATGTCCACACAAAAACCTGCACACACATATTTATAGCAGCTTTGTTTATAATACAAAACTTGGAAGCAATCAAGATGTTTCTCTGTAGGTGAACAGATAAAGTGTGGTACATCCAGACAATGGAACTTATTCAACACTAATAGGAAATGAATTATCAAGCCTGAAATGACATGGAAGGAACTTAAATGCATGTTATTAAGTGAAAAAAGCCAATCTGAAGACACACAGAGAGGAAATGCCAGAAATTGAATGCACTGTAACAGAAATGAAAGATACTTTTGATGGGCTCATCAATAGACCAGACATACCCAAGGAAAGAGTCAGTGAGCTTGAGAGTATCTCAGTAGAAACTTCCCAATCTGAATAGCAAAGAGAAAAAAGAATAAAAAAAATCATAACAGGATATCCAAAAACTGTGGGATAATTACAAATTGTATAACATACAGATAATGGGGATACCACAAGGACAGGAAAGAAACAGAAGAAATATTTGAAGTACTAATGGCTGAAAAATTTCCAAATGAGTGACATGCACCAAACCACAGGTAAAGGAAGCCTAGAGAATATCAGTGAGAATAAATACCAAAAGCAACATTTAAGCATATCATATGCACACTATAGAAAATCAAAGAGAAAGATAAAATATTGAAAGAAGGTGGGGGTGGGGGTGGGGGCAGGGACCCTTATCTGTAGAGGAACAAGGATTAAAAATTACACTATATTTCTTTTCAGAAACCATTAAGCAAGAAGAGAGTGAAGTGAAATATTTAAAGTGTTGAAAGAAAAAAACAAAAACAAAAAACACCCACCTATAATTCTGTACCCAGTGAAATTATTCTTCAAAAATTAAGGAGAAAATAAAGACTTTCTCAGACAACCAAAAATTGAGGGAATTTGCTGCAAGTAGACCCGTCCTGTAAGAAGTTTTTCAGAGAGAAGGAAAATGATATAGGTCAGAAATTTGGATCTACATAAAGAAATGAAGAGTGTTAGAGAAGGAGTAAATGCAGGTAAAATAAAAGTTTATTTTCCTTATTCTTAACTTATCTAATAGATAACAGTGTGTTCAAAATAATAACAGCAACAATATATTGGATGATTATAGCTTATGGATAAGTGAAATGAATGACAGAAATGTTATATGGGATGGAGGAGAGGAATTGGGAATAATCCATTATGAGATAAGGTACTTGCACTACCCATGAAGTAGCATAGTGTTATTTGAAAGCAGACTTGGGTTGGGGCCTTCTTTATCCTATTTTTTAAAATAATGGTAAAATATACATTATATAAAATTTACCATTTCTACCATTTTTAAATGTACAATTCAGTGGCATTTAGTATATTCACAATGTTGTTGCAACCATTACCACTATGAATTTCCAGAACTTTTTCATCATCCTAAGCAGAAACCCATTAAAAAATAACTCACTGATATGGGTCAAATGTGTCCCCCCAGAAATTCATATTTTGGAAACTTGATCCCCACTGTAACAGTGTTAAGAGGGTGGGAAATTCGGTTATGATAATTAAAAGGTGAGGCCTTTGGATTATGAAGACTGTGCCCTCATAAATGGATTAATCCATTCATTGAGTAATGAGTTATCATGGATGTTGACTGGGTTTATAAGGAGCACATGAGAGCATTCTTGCCATTCTCTCACCATGTGATACTGTGCATGACCGCTGGACCCTGTAGAGAGTTCCCACCCAGAAGAAGGCCCTCATCAGATGTACCCCCTGAACTGTGGACTTCCCAGCCTCCAAAATTTTAAGAAATACATTTCATTTCTTTATAAATTACTCAGTTCCAGATATTCTCTTATAAGCAACAGAAATGGACTAATAACTCGCCATTCCCCATCTCTCATTAACCCCTGCCATGGATTCTTTTTAAAAACTAGAAGGAGTGAAGCCAAGAACCTCAGGGCTAGAGCTTCAAAATTCAGTTTCTGATACCCATTCCATATTGGAAGTAGTTTATTTTCTTGCCTCCCTATGTGTGTTTCTCATGATCGTAACTTGTGGAATATACTAACAGTTATAAAGCAAATGTATTTCACACGGCTTAGTTCACAAAGCCCTATAGCTTCAGGTTTAACCTAACCTTTTGGAATTACATACAGAAATGTTAACCTTGCAAAAGACAGGAAACTTTCCTCAGGCTAAAGTCTCTGTTATAGGTAGAGAATTGCTGGCTCAAGGACAGATGTCCTTGGTTAACCTACTGATTGATATTTAAAAATACTGGTGAAATTGCTGTAGGGAAAAACAGTGCTTGCTAGATCAAGCTTTTGTTGGTGGATCAATTTAACCTTTTGCAAATTGCATTATGGAATGTCACTTTGCTTGTGTCACTGATGTTACCAGCCTCTATTGTTAAACTATACTTAGCCATAAACCCACCTATGTTCTTTTCCTGTAAGTTTCTGGTCTGGAGAATAAATGTGGGGAGAGAACACCAGTTTGTGGTTAATTTCCAAATGAAGGAATGCCTCTCTCATGAGGGTTCCAGGAAATTAACCCCTTTGGAGTTTCTCACTGCTTGGACAAAATGGGTTTTGAGTAATCCTTTTTGCATCTCTGTCACCCCACGTGAGGCAAAACAACAGTAACTGTATTATAGTGCTGCCTGTCTGCTTCATCCACTGACCATTTAGGTATTGCCTGCCTGTAATTCCTGTCTCTGTTTTCAGCAGACTGTTTCTCTGAAATTGACCTTGGCCTCAGTCCCAGGAGCAAATACCACTTTCCTAAAGATTATTGTGCCCTCATTGGTCCACATCATAGCCCTGTCCTGAAGCACTAGAGACCATCTTATTAATTATGACTTGACAATGTTTCTATCTGGTGGCCATACTTGGAAATTCTACTGTGTCTTTCTGCAGCTGTAATTTTGAGTTTATTAATGGCAGCTTTTATTTGCTTAAAGAATGCTATGTGCCTGGTGCTGTGCTAGGCACTTTACAGAATTATGCTATTTATTTTAACATTTTGTTGTGAAGTTTATCATGGGATCACAGTGTCCTAGGTTTAGGAATGCTGAGAGTTATTATAAAAGATCATCCCATGATGCTGTGAAGGGGAGCCAGTTGTAATAACAAGAGAAGTTGAAGCCCCAGAGATACTCTATTTAAAATATTCTAGTTTTCCATCAGTTTAAGGGTGGTGTGTGGAGGTAGTTAGATACAGGACTGGAGGGTATTAAATACTATTCTACAAAACTGGGAGACAAATGAAGGGAGCACAGTTGATAATCAAGAGGCCTGGCAGCTAATGGAAGAGGTTAATCTTAATGATAAACAGGATGGTGGTGGCTGATAGGACCTGCCTAGGTGAAAAGAAAGAACCTTATGTTGTCCAAAAGGATCTCACCAAGGATATTTCTCCATGTTTATGAGTAAATGGGGGGAGTGAGTGGCATGAGATTACAGTCGATGAAATCAAAGATGAACCTGAGACAGACTCTGAATCCCCAAAACACTGAGAGGCTGGGTGAAGGAGTGGCTGACCTCTGTCACTCTATTCAGCTCCACTAGGGGTTTTGTGGGCTGTGGATCCATTAAAAGTCCCTAATGATTGTACTCAAAGTGTTTTTGGCTAGGGTGACTTTGTTGTAAAAGCTCAAACACCTATACTTCATTATGTATTGGCATTCTCTGCTTTCCAGGGGCATGTTAAGTGACTGCAGTCTCAGTGAAGTACTGTTATACATAGGCATCCAAAGTGTGTTCATGTCATTAGCATTTTTGAAAACCTTGCTTTTATTGGCAGCATAATATTCCTTTGAAAATTCCCTATTGTTGGACATTTAGTAGTTTGTAATCATTTGTGGTTGTAAGTTAATGCTTTAATCAACATTCCTTATTAAGATATTTTCTAGTTTATTTCTTTAGGATTAATTTCTAGAAATTAATTTATTAGGTTAAAGGGTTTTCTGAGAGACTACTGATTGCCTTCTAATATCTGTTTTCTCTAAAGAAATATAGTGTTATTTGGGCACATACCTGCATGGCCACTCAGCTGAAGACTACATTCACTCAATGCTACTAGCCCACATACCATTGAGCTGTTATGTGAGAAAAAAAAGGCTTTTATCTTGTTTGAGCCACTTGTTTTGAGTCCCTTTGTTATAGTAATGTAGTCTTTACCTTAACAAGGGATATAGGAACATTTTTAATAATTTACATACACACATCAACAAAAAACTTTATACTGATTTATTTATGTTTAAAATTATTTTAATTTATCAGTATCCAATATAGTTGATTTTCATGTCCCTTTACCAGTTCCTCCTTTTCCTCCCTCCCTGTCCCCCTGTAGAACTAGGGCTAGGGTCTGGAGCTCACAGACCCCTAGAGCCCATTCACAAACCCTTCACTTGCAGGTCTGTGAGCTAGGTAACTGGCAAAAAGGTCCTTGGAGCCTTGATTGAAGTAGGAATAGGGCTTTACTCAGCACACACAACACTATGAGCCAAACAGTCCACAGAGAAACTCAGAAACTCAACTGCTACCAGCAAAGTTCAAAGAGAAACTGAAACTGAGCAGCTGCCAGCAGAGTAAACATGCTCTATTTTTAGAGCTGAGCTCTTCCACTAGCTTCTACTTCAGGAACTCAAGAACATGCAATAGCAATTAACTAAAAAGATACATGGGTGCACATGTGTGTGAAGTATGCATAAAGCAAATGTACTTCACTGGGTCTGGTTTTCCAAAGCCTTGCAGTTTCAAATATTAACCTTGCAAAGGATAGGAAATTTTCCCCAGGCTATAGTCTCTCTTGTAAGATAGAGAATTGTAACACAGCAAGGTTGCTGGCTCAAAGACAGACAGGTTACTGATTGATATGTAAAGATACTGTGAAATTGCTGTAAGAAGAGAATGTTTGCTAAGATCAAGCTTTTGTTGGTGGATCAACTTAACTTCTTGAAAACTGCATTATGGAATGTCACCTTGCTTGTCTTACTGAATGTTACCAGCTTCTATTGTTAAACTTGTTAAACTGTACTTAGCAAAAACCCCACCTATGTTCTCTTCCTGTAACTTCCTGGTCTGGAGAATAAATGCAGGAAGAGAACCCCAATTCGTGGTTAATTTCCCAAATGGAAGGAATGCCTCTATCTTGAGGGTTCTGGGAGATTAACCCCTTTTGGGGGCTTCTCACTGCTCAGAAGAGATGGGCTTTGAGAAATCTTTGGTGGCTTTGTTACCTAGGGGAAAAGGGGTAATAAATCTGTGGAAGGCAAAGCAACACATGTGCACTAATTCCACCCACACACAACTTGTTTACAAGAAATGTGCTGCTTGACCCCAAACCGGACCTGAGCTGAGGTATCCTGACTAAATTATCCTCTTTTTCCCACACCCCCTCTCCCCATCAGCAACATATCTGTTCACTTGCCTTAACAAATTCAAGGGATTGTTATGTCTTCTTTCCTGCTCCCCCTGTTTGTTTGTATATTTACTTATTTATTTTTATTAGCTCCCACAAATACATGAGAACATGCAGTACTTCTCTTTCTGTGCCTGGCTTATTTCAGTTCATATAATTTTCTCTGGGTCAATCCATGTTGCTTCAAATGGTAGTATTTCATTTTTTTAAAATAGCACAGTAGTGTTCCAATGTGTAGACATGCCACATTTTCTTTATC
This sequence comes from Galeopterus variegatus, assembly GCF_000696425.1. NCBI lineage: Eukaryota > Metazoa > Chordata > Mammalia > Dermoptera > Cynocephalidae > Galeopterus > Galeopterus variegatus. Next base: position 329,231 of record NW_007726121.1, read on the forward strand.
CTCTCATGATGGCCATTTAGGCTCATACCAACTCTTGGCTATTGTAAATAGTGCTGCAATAAACATGGGAGTGCAGGTATCCCTTCGACGTGATGATTTCCATTCTTCTGGGTATATACCCAGTAGTGGAATAGCTGGGTGTTGGGAAAATAGAACAATTTGGTCAGGCTCCCCTCGTCTTGGAGCCAGTTCAGGGTGGTTTGGTAACATTCTGTTTGTGGGTGGAGTAAGTGTGCCTGCAAGGTAGCACTGCTTTGGCTGGTGTTTTACTGCCTCAGGTGCCCACCCTACGTGGCCATGTATTTCCAGACCTGTGGCTTCCAAGGACTGTGTGGCAGTTGCCTAGCTTATAGACCAGTGTGAAGGGGTCTGGGGACCCAGCCTGGTGTGTGTGGGGTCTGGAGACCCAGCCTGGCATGTGAAGGGTTTGTGACCTGGTCTGTGAATGGGCTTGAGGGGTCTGGGAGCTCCAGACCCAGCCCTAGCTTGATAATCGGCCCAGTCACTGCATGATTACTGACAGATAAAAGAGCCTGACAACTGGCGTGGTTGCCTAGCTTTACAACTGGTGTCATGAACAGGATTAAGAGCTAGACAATTGGTGCTGTGAGCAGGATATGCGACATCAGCCTTAGCCTTAGCTTCACACTGTGACCTTTGTCTATGTTTTCCTTAGGGGTCTTACCGTTACTACTATTGGTTTTTATGAGCTACTCAAATAGTTTTTCCATTTTATAGTTGGCTTTCAAACTTTATTTCTTTTTGATAACTGATAATTAAAATTTAGTTAATATTTCATAGGTTAAAGTATTTACATATTTAAATTTCAAAAAGTACAAAAGTGTATAAGTTGAAAATTCTCCCTGTCAAACCTGTCGCAAGCCATCCAGTTCCCCTTGCTACAAAGCATCCAATATTATCAGTTTCTTATGATTTCTTTTACATACATTGTACATATACACACATACATATTGTGCATACATATTTATGCATATTGCTCCTGCTCACTTTCTTTTGTACAAATCCTCTGCACCTTAAAATTTTCACTTAATATATGTGAGGGTCATTCCATATCAACATATAAAGAGCTTCCTCATTCATTTTTGTGGATGCTCAGCATTTCATTGTATGGATGTACCATATTTAAAATTTTTTTCTTTAAATTTTTAAGTTAAGATATTATTCACATATAAGTTTCCTCCTTTAAAAGTGTATAATTCAGTGTTTTTTAGTGTATTTACAAAGTTGTGCAACCATCACCACTAATTCCAGAACATATCATCTCCTCCAAGAGAAACTCCATACTCGTTAGCCTTCACTCCCCATCCCCCTTTCCCAACAGCCTCTGATCTACTATCTACAACCATCAATCTACATTCTGTCTCTATGGTCTTACCTATTTTGGACATTTTATATAAATGGAATCCTGCAGCATTTGTTTTTTTTTTTTTTTTTCATTTAGCATAATGTTTTTGAATCAGTACTTCATTTATTTTTATTGCTGAATATTATTCCTTTGTATAGATATACTGCTTTTAGCTTGCTCACTTATCAACAGTTAAACATTTGGGTTGATTTCTTTTTTAACACTTTGAGGAACTGTCAAATTGTTTTCCAAAGTGGCTGCACCATTTTACTTTCCCACCAGCAATGTATGAGGGTTTCATTTCTCCACATTTCTGTAATTTAGATAGGAAATTCATTGAATCTGTTGATTAATTTGGGGAGTATTGCCATTTTAACTAGTTCTGTAGACATAGTTTCCTTTAGTTATTTGAAAATATTTAAAATAACTGATTTAAAGCCACTTTTTTGAATAACATTACCAAGATGTCTACAAGCCTCTGGTTAATTTCCAAAATTCTGAAAAATTGATTCTATTTTTATCAGTTTTCTCATTGCTTTTATGGAGCAGGGAATTTTTGGAGATCCTTACTCCATTAATTTTACTGACATCCATACCGTAATATTAGCAACTTTCCTGCTCATGGTAATTTAGGTTGTATTTAATCTTGACATTCCTAACAATGCTGAAATGAATAATCTTATAAATCTACAATTTATAATATGCCAGTATATCCATAAGATACATTTTTAGAAGTTGATTTTGTCAAAGTTCAGGTTCATTTGTACAAAAATAAGTGGAGAAAAGAAGAAGAGATATTAAAATATTAATGCAATTAATGACAATGAAGCAGAGGGTATTCAGATTATGGGCTATGTTAAAGATTTTCATTATGTAAAATATGCTTAATATTTCAATACGTAGTATGACTGTGTGAAGTAGCTACTGAAATGAACTGACAAGACGCTGGCATTTTAATAACCACTTAGGACTCTTTTGAAATGCAGTAGTATGCAAATCAGATGTATTCTCTGGACAGATTCAGGATTAAAGGGCTAAGAGCAGTGTGTGCAATTTTGAAAATAAGCCAGGTTCTTCTCTGCACATATCTGTGTGGTGATTGCTTACTCGAGCATGTTAAATTACTACCACTTTGTGTTTCCCCAAAATCCTTGTACAGCTTAAAATTGTACACAGGCTCCTCAATAGGTTCGTAACTGAAAACGGAATTACTTAAAATCGTATTAGGTTGAAATCACCGTCGCATAAAAAATTTTAGGGCTGTAATGACCCCTAGTGGAGACAGAGAGGAGTACCACCTAGTCCCTCAAATAAAGGAATTGGAAGTCAGCCTTTTTATAAAGTACAGAATGCTGAAATCTGTTTTGCAAGAGTTGGTGCAGGCATTACTTTACAGACTGTTCAGCACCGAGAATAAAATGTGTTAGACATCCCAACGGAGGGGTTTGCTATGAAGAAACATTCCAATGATGGAGGGCTCCAAGAGACTCATTCATGAAGCTTGGGAGTGCCTGAAAAAAGGAGAAACTGTGCTATCATTCATCGGTGAATGTCTGAGAGCTCTCATACAGGTAGATCATCTTAGTGACACCTAAGTTTTGAGAAAGGACATTAGGGCAAAGGAGCATCGCTGACTGGAAGAAGGCAAAAATCACCACCCTCCTGCCATAGTTTCCTGGGGGTAGGAGGCAGGCATGAAGGGATTGCCCAATTTACCATAAGTCTATTCCAGCTTGCAGAAGGTCAGGTAGGGTCAACTTGGCCTAACAGGTGGATCTATGCACTGGCAACTTAGGGACATGTGGAAACAGATCACCAGGAATGAACATTGGAAGTAGCACTTTCCTTTGTAGGATATTTTGTGTAAAAAAACTGTGAAAAGATAGACGAATAAAATAAAACAACAGAACAGACAAAAAGGAGACTTATTAATATATGAACACTTGGTGTGGTCATTGCAAGGGGAAAGAACGTTCTTTGCAATAAATAGTGCTCAGTCAATTGGATATCCACAGAGTAAAAAAAGTGAATCTTGACCTCTATTTCACATATACACAGAAGTCCATTTCAAGAGGGTCAACACAAGAGACTATTTTTTATGACCTTGTGGGTATTAGCATTTCACAATTTTACCTTGAGGCATTTCTGATTTCTGCACTTCACTCATTCTTTTGTTGGTTAAAAAAAAGGTTGCTTTTGATATCATAATTCATTAACTCAAAGATTATATAGATCTTACCCTAGCCCCCATCCCACTTTAAATTCTTTATCCAGACAAGTAGTTTCCGAAATTTAGAACTTGGTTCTCTGTAACTTTTTAAAAACCATACAAGTAAATGTTACCATCTTAAGAGAACAAAATTATGAAAATAATAATCTACTATGAAAAAAAGATAATATAAATCCTTCCACGAACTTTCTGAAGACCCTACATATATTCTGTACCTGATCCTTTTTAGTTATTTTAAATAGCAAATGTCTTCTTGAAGTCTCTGGCTTATCCTTCTACTCTCTTAATGGAGTCTTTTGATCAAAGAAGTTCTTAATCTAAATTTAGTCTGATTAACCAAACTTTTAAACTATGGCTAGCAGGTCTTTTTTATTATTGAAGAAATCTTTGCTTAGTCAATATCATGAAATACGTTCTTCTATATTTTCTTCTAAACTTTATTGTTTTACCTTTCATATATAGGTCTGCAGTCCACGTAATTTTTTTTAATAGAAAAATGAATGGGTTTTATTCAGATCTAGGAGTAACTGTACTAGTGGCTTCTCTGAGAGTTCTGAGAAGCCCTGTGGATCAGAGCTGTTAGTGTTTTATACTTAAGTCCACAAACCTGGACACCTGGGTGCCCATACACAACTTACATTAAGTAGTAACAAGGAACACCTGAGGATATTTACAGCAAATGCTCAGCAAGTTTCTGAACATCGGAGGGGCCCTGATATTTTCCCATTTTTCCCAACAGTTGGGGCATTCCCATTTCCCATAGCATTTTCTTTTACAATATGCACATTGCCATGCTCCCACGGCTGTATGACCTCTTTGGTTAGTTTGTGGGGGTCCTGGGGGTCTTGCCCATGGCTGTCTGACTTTGCCTGTTGGTCTGAGAGCTGCAGCAAGCAGTTTGGCTTGCTATCTCTTTTCACACAGCTTCTATCTCTCTTACATCTAGTTATGACTATTTAACACCTTGAAGATAATATCCATCAACTGAGACATCGGCGTTCCCAATCCCCATTCTAATCTTCGTACTTTCTTCCTTATATCTGGAACACTCTGGTTAATAAAGGTCATATTAATTAGCTTTGTATTTTCTGGGTGCTCTGGATCTATGTCAGTATATTGCCTAACTAAACCCTGTCCAATTCTGGAGAATACAGCTAAAAAGTCTTCGTTTCAGGGTGCTATTCAGGTTCCCCATAATTTTTTTCTTCCTTTTCAGCTTTTAGTTTTCTTTCTTTTTTTGTTTTTGTTTTAGTTTATATTGTCAATATACAATGTGGTTGATTATTGTGGCCAATTACTGGGGCCTCCCTCCCTCCTCCCTTTCCCCCCTCCCTCCCAACAAACTCCTTTCTGTTTGCTTGTCATATCAATTTCAAGGAATTGTAATTGTTGTGTCTTCTTCCCCCCCCCCAGGTTGTTTGTGTATTTTAAAATTTATTTTTAGCTCCCACAAGTAAGTGAGAACATGTGATATTTCTCTTTCTGTGCCTGACTCATTTCACTTAATATAATTCTCTCTAGGTCCATCCATGTTGTTGCAATTGGCAGTATTTCATTCTTTTTTTATAGCAGAGTAGTATTTCACTGTGTAGATATACCACATTTTCTGTATCCACTCATCTGATGATGGACATTTGGGCTGGTTCCAACTCTTAGCTATTGTAAAGAGTGTGGCAATGAACATTTGAGAACAGTTAAACTTTGACTTGATGATTTCCATTCCTCTTGGTATATTCCCAGCAGTGGAATAGCTGAATCATATGGTAGATCTATCTGCAATTGTTTGAGGAACCTCCATACCATTTTCCACAGAAGCTGCACCATTTTGCAGTCCTATTAACAATGTATGAGAGTTCCTTTTTCTCCACAACCTAGCCAGCATTGAACATTCACAGTCATTTGGATATTAGCCATCCTACCTGGGGTGAGATCGTATCTCAGTGTGGTTTTGATTTTCATATCCCGAATGCTGAGTGATGTTGAGCATTTTTTCATATGTCTGTTGGCCATTTGTATCCTTTGTGAAATGCCTATTTAGCTCTTTTGCACATTTTTTAATTGGGTTACTTGTTTTTTTCTTGTAAAGTTGTTTCAGTTTCTTGTATATTCAGGATATTAATCCTTTGTCAGACGTATATTTTGCAAATATTTTTTCCCACTCTGTTGGTTGTCTTTTAACTCTGTTAATTGCTTCTTTTGCTGAGCAGAAGCTTCTTAGTTTGATATAACCCCATTTGTTTATTTTTCCTTTGGTTGTCTGTGTTTTGGGGGTCACATTCATGAAGTCTGTGTACAGTCCTACTTCCTGAAGTGCTTCTCCTATGTTTTCTTTCAGAAGTTTTATTGTTTTAGGGTGTGTATTTAATTTTTTAATCCATTTTGAGTTGATTTTAGTATATGGTGAGAGGCATGGGTCTAGTTTCATTCTTCTGAATATGGATATCCAGTTATCCCAGCACCTTTTGCTGAAGAGGCAGTCTCCTCCCCAGTGTATAGTCTTGGTGCCTTTGTCAAAGATCAGATGGCTGTAGGTGTGTGGGTTGATTTCTGTATTCTGTATTCTATTCCATTGATCAGTGTGTCTGTTTTGATGCCAGTACCATGCTGTTTTGGTTATTTTAGCTTTGCAGTATAGTTTAAAGTCAGGTAGTGTTATGACTCCAGATTTATTTATTTATTTTTTGCTCAGAATTGCTTTGGCTGTGTGTGGTCTTTTGTTATTCCATAGAAATACCTGGATAGTTTTTTCCATTTCTGAGAAAAATGTCATTGGAATTTTGATAGGGATTGCATTGAGCTTGTATATCACTTTGGGTTGGATGGACATTCTCACAATGTTGATTCTTACAATCCAAGAGCATGGGATATTTTTCCATGTTCTTGTGTCCTCTTTAATTTCTCTTAGCAGTGGTTTGCAGTTCTCTTTATAGAGATTTTTCACATCCTTGGTTAACTCAATTCCTAAGTATTGTATTTTTTTTGGTGGCTATTATAAATGTGCAAGCTTTCTTGATTTCTCTTTCTGCATGTTCACTGTTGTAGAATAGAAATTCTACTTATTTTTGTGTGTTGATTTTGTATCTTGCTACTTTGCTGAAGCCATTTATCAACTCCAAGAGTTTTTTTGTACAGGCTTTAGGCTGTTCTATATAAAGGATCATGTCATCTGCAAAGAGGAACAGATTGACATCATCTTTTCCAATCTGGATGCACATTATGTCCTCTTCTCTGATTGCTCTGGCTAGTACTTCCAACAATATGTTGAATAGGAGTGATGAGAGTGGGCATCCTTGTCTAGTTCCTGTTCTTAAAGGAAAAGCTTTCAGCTTATCCCCATTCAATATGATATTGGCAGTGGGTTTTTCAAAAATGGCCAGTTGCAACAGAAACACTCCCCCTCCCCTAACAAGTATATTCATCATGCCAGCGCAGGTGACCTCTGACCTGAGTAATGACTAGGGAAGAGTCAATCGATGTGGTCAAGGCATGTTCAACCTCACTGATAGTCAAAGAATAGCAAAAACAAACAAATTAATTCACCCACATACACACACAAAAAAACCCCGGGGGGGGTGGGGAAGAAGATATAACAACTATACTTTTAAGAAGTTGTTACAACAAGCAAATGGAAAGGACATTCTTGGGGGTAGGGGAGAGAGGGAGGAGGGAGGGAGGTGTCGGTGATGGGCCATAATAATCATATACAGTGTATATTGACAAAATAAAAATTTAACGAAAAAAAATGGCTTTAATTATGTTGAGATACTTTCCATCTATACCTAACTTAAAGAGAGTATCACGAATGAGAGTTGAATTTTATCAAATGCATTTTCAGCATCTATAGAGATAATCATATTGTCCTTGTGTTTGATTTTATTGATATGGTGTATCACATTTATTGATTTGTGTATGTTGAACCAACCTTGCATCCCTGGGATTAATCCCACTTGATCATGGTGTATAATTAGGCATATGTGTTGCTGTATTCTGTTAGCTATTATTTTATTGAGGATTTTTGCATCTAAATTCATCAAGGATATTAGCTTGCAGTTTGCTTTTTTAGTTGTATCTTTACCTGGTTTTGGTACCAGGGTGATGTTTGCTTCAGAGAATGAGTTTGGGAGAATTGTCTCTGTTTCAATCTTTTGGAATTGTTTGTAGAGAATTGGTGTCAATTCCTCTTAGAATATTTGGTAAAATTCTCCTGTGAATCCATCTAGTCCTGGGCTTTTCTTTGTTGGGAGCCTTCTGGTAACAGCTTCAATCTCTTTTATAGTTATTGGTCTGTTCAGATTTTCAACATCTTCTTGGTTCACTTTTGGTATCTTGTGTGTGTCCAGAAATTTATCCATTTCCTCCATATTTTCAAATTTGTTGCATATAATTGTTTATAGTAGTCTTGAATGATGCCTTGTATTTCAGATGTATCAGCTGTAATATCACCTTTTTCATTTCTAATTTTTGTTATTTGTATCTTCCCTCCTTTTTTTAGTTAACGATTCTAATGGTTTGTCGATTTTATTTATCTTTTCAAAAAACCAACTTTTTGATTCATTGATCTTTTGTATTGTTTTTTGGGTTTCAATTTCATTAATTTCTGCTCTGATCTTAATGATTTCTTTTCATCTGCTAACTTTGGGTTTGGATTCTTCTTGTTTTTCTAGTTCTTTAAGGTGAAGTATTAGGTCATTCACTTGCCATCTTTCCATTATTCTGACATAAGCATTTAATGTGATAAATTTCCTCCTTAGTACTGCTTTTGCAGTATCCCACACGTTTTGGTATGATGTATCATTGCTTTCATTAGTTTCAATAATTTTTTTTGATTTCCTGTTTGATTTCTTCTTGGACCCATATGTCATTAAGTAGAATGCTGTTTAATTTCCATGTGTATAGTTTTCAGAATTTCGTTTGTTATTGATTCCTAATTTTAATCCATCGTGGTCTGAAAAAAATATGTAGGACAATTCCAATATTTTGAATTTGTTGAGACTTGATTTGTGACCTAACATGTGATCTATCCTGGATAATGATATGCTGATGAGAAGAATGAATATTCTGAGTTTGTTGGATGGAATGTTCTGTAGATATCTGCCAAGTCCAATTGGTCTAGAGTTTTGTTTAGATCTTCTGTTTCTCTGCTGATTCTTTAACTATATGACCTGTCCAATATTGACAGTGGGGTGTTCAGGTCCCCTGCTATTATGGTATTAGTGTCTATTTCCTTCTTTTGTTCTAATAGAGTTTGCTTTAAAAATCTGCCTGCTCCGAAATTGGGTGCGTATATATTTATGATTGTTATGTCTTCTTGATGGATCAATCCTTTTATCATTATGTAGTGCCCCTCATTATCTCTTTATGGTTTTTAGTTTAAAGTCTGTTTTATCAGATATAAAAATAGCTACTCCAGCTCGTTTTTTATTTCTGTTTGCATGGTAAATCTCTTTCCATCCTTTCACTCTTAGTCTATGTGAGTTTTTATAGGTGAGGGGAGTGTCTTGAAGGCAGCATATAGTTGTGTGCTCCTTTTTAATCCAGTCAGCCAGTCTGTGTCTTTTTTTTTTTTTTTTTTTT
>NW_007726121.1:338460-348744 GCF_000696425.1 Galeopterus variegatus
AACCCTCGGTGTTGCCCCCGCGCCTCGCTCAGCCAGTGAGCGGGAACTGGTCTGCATGTGGGATCCGAACCCTCGGCGGGAGCGCCTCCGCACTTCCCAAGTGGTGCACTAGCACAGTGCGCCACCGGGCTGGCCCCAGTCTGTGTCTTTTGATTGGGGAATTTAATCCTTTTTTGCTACTGGAAAGTGTTGATTTACTCCTATCATTTTATTGATTTTTGTTTGGATGTCTTAATTGTCTTTTGTTCCTTTATTTCTGATTTCCTATTTGTTTTCTGTATTTGTTGGTTCTGTGGGTTGTAGGTAAACTTTTTTTTTCTCTTAATTGTTGCCATTTTTATTTTAGTAGTGAGTTTTGATTTTTCTTGGGTTTTTATGGCAGTGGTAGTTATTTTTCAGGTACCAAACCCAGTACTCTGTTTAGAATTTCCTGTAAGGGTGGTTGTGTGGTAGTGAACATCCACAGTTTTTGTTTGTCTGAGAAATATAGTATTTGCCCTTCAGTTTGGAAGGATAGCCTTGTGGGGTAGAGTATTCTTGGCTGGCAATCTCTGTCTTTTAGTATTTTGAATATATCATCCCATTCCTTTCTGGCTTTTAGGGTTTGTGATGAAAAGTCTGATGTTAGTCTGATTGCAGCTCCCTTACAGGTGACTCGATGCTTCTCTCTTGCAGCTTTTAAGATTCTCTCTTTGCCTTTGAGTTTTGCCAATTTGACTATAACATGTCCTGGAGAAGACCTTTTTGGGTTGAATACATTTGGGGATCTTTGAGCTTCCTGAATCTGAAGATATGTGTCTTTTCCTATACCTGGAAAGTTTTCTGCCACTATTCTGTTGAATGTTTTCAATGCAATCTCCTTTTTCCTCTCCTTCTGGAATACCCATGACTTGGATATTTGGGCACTTAATGTTGCCTGATATCTCTCTTAGATTTTCTTCAATATTTTTAATTCTTTTTTCTTTTGTCTGCCTGTGTTATTTCAAGCAGCCCATCTTCAAGGTCAGAAATTCTCTCTTCTGCTTCTGCAAGCCTGCTGGTTAAACAGTCTGTTGGGTTTTTTAGTTCGTTGAATGAATTCTTCAGCTCAGCATGCTCTGCTATATTCTTTTTCAGGGCATTGATTTCCTTGTACATTTCTTTTTTCAGGTCCTGTATACTTTTCTTCATTTCATCGTGTGGTCTCACTGTGTTTTCTTGTATCTCATTTAGTTTCCTTAGAATTATGACTCAAAATTCCTTGTCAGACATTTCAAGGGCTTCTTGTTCTATAGGATCTAGATCTTGAGAGTTATTACCCTTTGGTGGTGTACTCTCTTGATTTTTCATATTTCTGGTATCTTTCCTTTGATGTTTAGTCATTGTGGCAGGGGATTTCACAGTCCACTGGTTTGACACTATTGTCTGGCTAGGATGCTGCTGAGGCTGCCAATTTGGTATTGTTGCCTCAGTGTCTGCTCGGTTGCCCACTATCGCCTCAGTTGTGTGGTTGCCTCAGATCTTGAGCCTCTCAGGGGAGGTAACTTTCTGGTCAGCATGCACTCAGCCGGGCTGGGGATGCAGTTGGGTGGTGGTGGCAAGGCCTACCTGCTGGGTTGCGTGCTGGCACTGAAAGGTGTGTAGTCTTCGAGGATCATGGGCCTCTCCAGCTGGGCACCTTTCTGATCAGCGTGCATTCAGCGGGGCTGGAGATGGACTTGGGTGGCGGTGGTGAGGCCTACCTGCTGGGTTGTGTGCTGGTACCACAGGGCGCATGGTCTCTGCAGATCTTGGGCTTCTCCAGCTCCGCATCTCTCTGGTCAGCACGCACTCAGCAGGGATGTGGAGGGCGTTCCACATAAATTTTTTTCCATATAACATTTATTTTGTATATTGTGTAAATATGGCATTGGGATTTATTTCTTGATATGTATATACAATTGAAGCAGCAACATTTATTGATTTATTAGCTGTGGTATATTGGATTATTGGCCCAAATTCTTCATACCTTCTGCATCCATTCTTTTTGTTATGTAACTTTTTGATTCCTTTCATGATGGAGATATTTATTTCCCCACCCTTGACTTTTGGCTTGCTTTTGTCAGTAAAGATGAGATGCAAGGCAAGGTTTGAAATATACTTGTGTGATGCACCTTGCCTTCCTTTCATTTTTGATATTGCTGTGAGAAGAATCTGCCCTGTGTAGCACACAGGAGGAGGAAGAGAATCATAAAGCTGAGGCACTCCAGCTGACCTATAAAGTTTCCCCAGTTTGTACAGCCTGAAGCAGAGATTCACCAGATGACCCTAAAACTTATGGGTGGGAAACAATGCATATTTCTGCATTTTGCTGAGATTTTAAGATTGCTTGCTTTCCTCAGGAATGTGGTATATGCATGAATCTACAGTTGTTGTATGGTACTGAGTTCCCAATAGTTAGAATATATGGGTTCAGTAATTAAAGGGTAAAAGTAGACATACCCTCTTTTGCCATGATTCCCAATGATCCAATAAAGAATTTCGGATTTCTGTTTTCTGTTTCTTAAACTTTAAGTTCTGCTTAATTACAAGTCTTAATTCTAGAAGAGGAGGGGTGAATACTTCCAGCGGGGAATCTGGTAAGGTTTCCACTGAATCTGAGGCAACAAATGTTGTCTGGTCACTTAGAGCTTTTTCATGTTGGTGTACCAGCAGGCAAGTAAAGAGTTACAGTGCTGGTGGAGTTAATTGGCTCTGAATAATGTGATGAGGTAAGGCTGTTGGCACACAATAAGGACAAAGAGGGAATTTTGAGGGACTCATTTTGATATATTTTCATGTTTCCATGCCTACTTATGGCTAGTGAATGGATAATTTCAACAACCATGGCCTGCCAAGGACAAGGCAAGCAAGGACTCATACTCCTTATAGGGACTAAGTGGGCTGCTGACAGATGGCAAGGTTCATCTAGAATGTATGGAAGACTTCTGATTTCTGCTCTGACATATAAAGAGCTTGGAAGTCATTACTCCCAGCCTCACAACAAGAAAAAAAAGGAAAATTAACAACTCTTCCTAGATTGTCCAGAGAATTTAGGTCACAGGGAAATGTTCTGAAAACTGGAGAGACAGGCAAATGTAGCATCACAGTTTACCCAGAACAAAATCACAGCTGGAGTAAGCAATGGGTAGAATCATTGAAATGGCAATTGATGAATTACTGGAGGCTGAGGTTCTGAGTTAAAAACTCCCAGGGGCACAATTTTAGGGAGGCCCTCACGCTTTCTTGGGTTTTACCACCAGGAGCTAGATCAGGCTCTCATTGTGAGCATCATAGTAAAATCACCCTGTGTTTTGGAGATGGTGGGAAAAACAATCATTTAAAAATATACTCAGAGAAAAAGTAGTCATTTGAAGTACTCCCAGAGTGTTCTGTTCTCCATCACAGGGGCCTTCAATCAGAGAAAACTACTTTGCCTGATCTGTTTCTGACCTGGGGAATAGACAATTGGATGGTGTGATGGTTAATTTTATAGGTCAACTTGGCTAGGTAATGGTACCTAGATATTTGGTCAAAAAATATTATAGATATTTATGTTAAGGTATTTCTTAGAAGAGATGTAAATCAGACTTTGAGTAAAACACATTGCACTTTATAATGTGGGTGGGACTCATCCAATCAGTTGAAAGTCTTTAGAGAAAAAAGACTGACCCCCTTTGAAAAAAGCGAATTCTGCCAGTAGACTTCTTTTAGACTCCTGCTGCAACATCAACTTTTCCCTGGGTTTCCAGCCTATCAGCCTAACCTACAGATTTTGGACTTGACTGCCTCCATAATTGCATGAGTCAATTCCTTAAAATCTCTCTTCTCTCTCCACACACATATATGTATACATGCACACGCACACGCACACACATGCACACACACACATACACATGTGTATATGCTATTGATTTGGTTTCTCTGGAGAACCATGACTAATGCAAATTTTGGTGTCAAGAGTGGTTCTAGAGAAATGGAATCTTAAGGATGAATTTTCTGAATTGATTCTGGAGTTTCAGAATTAGTTCTCTAATCTGATTAGATATAATGACACTATTTCCAGTAGTAAAGGGAGCACTGATAGTCCATGGTATAATGTGGCAGTAGAGATAAGCAAAATATCATTGCTGGGTACACCTAACCAAATACTTATAAGAGGCAAGATTCTAGGTGGCCATGTATATAATACCTTTAAATGTTTTTGTCAAACTAATGAGTATAATGAGATTGGCTGGTTGCTCCTAATTTGCAGGATTAACTGAGGAAAGAAGAGAATTAACTCAGAGATTCAAATTCCCAGCTCAAGAACCACATAAGTGATCTGAAAGCTTCCATGTCTGCCTTGAAAGAAATCCTTATCTCCTGTAGCCATAAAGCTGATGTTGCTGAAGACCAAACTCAGAAACTCATCCGGCTAGAGGCTGAGTACTAATGCAAATTGAATTCCAACTTTGCAAGGTATTTATGGTTAAACTGAAAGCATTGATGGGGAAGGAATGAGATTCTTATAGTTGGAATAGGGAAGACCCTGATGAAGCTGGGAACACTGAACTCAAATTCTAATCAGTCGTCTTTGCCAGTAGAAGTAGTTCTCTAGTACCACCTAAGAAGATCAACCCTGTTTGCCTGAGGAAATTGGAATGGTTTTCCCTAAGGTTTTCCCACCTTGCAAGACACAGTGATTCTGCTCAGGAACCAACCCTACCACTCACCATTCTTCTTTGGTTGTAGACATATAACTAGACTCAAGTCCCAGAAGGCCCCAAAAGGTGAGGTAAAAAGTGTGATCCATAAGGAGGTATGTTACACTCCAAAAACTACATGATTTTTCCAATTTATACAGACAGAAATCTGGGGAATATGGGTCAGAATGAATATTAAAGGTGTAGGATAATGGTGGAAGGAGCAAATATTTGGATCAGGCTATTTTTATTGATAAGGGCCCACTAAGCAGAGATTCTGATTTTAATGTTGCAGCCTGGGGAATTAGAAAGGGCTCTAACTGTTTGGTTGGTTGGGTGAAACATGTACCAAAAGGTGGCCCACGGTAAATAAAATTTGAATGCTAGACCTGTCTTGATATATTGTAGAGGAGGGGATTTAAAGGCTTAGGTAGGTTGGAATGTGAGAATGAATTATCATTTAAAATTTGCTCACCCACTCTGGGAGGTACGGAGGACACACTTTTCTCCACAACTGTGAAAAATAAAATTGTGAGGGGAGCCCCAGCATTTTTGAAGAATGCTGCTCACTCTTCTATGTAAGACAGACATTACAGTGGGAACCGTTGCTACTGAATTATGAAACCTAAGTACAATGGGAGTGCTATGGATTGATTGAATTTTGTCCCCCCAAATTCATATATTAGAAGCTTAATTACCACTGTAACTGTTGAGGGTGGGAAATCCTATTATGGTAATGGAAAGGTTGGTCCTTGAAGAGGTGATTAGAGTGTAGGACCATGCCATCGTGAATGGATCAATAATGGTGGTCAGGGGTGTGTATCTGAGGGCTTTAAAAGGAGAGCACGTGAGAGGTTAGTCTCTCTCTGCTTTACTATTTTCTGCCATGTGAGACCCCTGGATCACTGTCACCACCACCAAGACCCTCACTCGATGTGTTCCCTGGACTTTGGAGATCCCAGCCTCCTAAACTGTGAGCAATAAATTTCATTTTCTTACAAAGTGCCCAGTTCCAAGTATTTTGTTATAAGCAAAAGAAATGGGCTAATAAAGGGAGCAATTAAATCCTGAGTGGCAATGGCCAAGTGGTGGCACTTGATTACCAAAGGCAAGATAGGTGTAGTTAATGTAATGGAAAAGCAGAAATCAGAATAGTCTGACTGGCAGAGACCTATGGCATTGACTAGTTGATCACAGTGTTTCTAAACATGAAATTGCTGAAAAATATGCTGAATTCTTACTTGATCTGAATAAAGTAGAAGTGTTCATGGTCAAGGGAGTAAAAGCCTAACCTGAATTATTAAAAACAGAGCATCACAGTGCCTCAGTCAATTCCCAGACTTTAGCTAACTTACAGAACCAGAACCCTTCAAATCAAGGGAATGCTAGATCCTATTGAGGGTAGACCCTGATACACTGCTACAGCCTTCCCCAAAGAGACCTATGGTCTTTTACTAAGGTGACAGTTTATTGGGGAAAAAAGGAAATAATCAGATCTTTTTGTGATTACTGGACACTGGTTCTGGACTGATGTTAACTCAGGGAGACCCAAAACGTCACTATGGTCCACGAATCAGAGTACGGACTTATGAAGGTCAGGTGAAATAAAATTTTAACTCAGGTCTGTCTCATAGTGGCTCCAGTGGGTTTCAACTCACCCTGTGGTAATTTCTCCAACTCTGGAATGCATAATTAGAACAGACATACTCAGCAACTAGTGGAATCCCCACATTAGCTCCCTGCCCTATGGAGGGAGGGCTATCATGGTAGGAAAGGCCAAGTGGAAGCCACTAGAAATGCTTCTACCTTGGAAAATAGTAAACCAAAATTAATAATGCACTCTTGGAGGGACTGAAGAGATTACTGTAACCATCAAGGATGTGAAGGATGTAGAGGTAGTGATTCACACCATTCAACTTGCCTATTTGACCTATGCAGAAGATGAATGGGTCTCAGAGAATAACAGTGAATTATTGTAAACTTAACCAGATGGTGACTTTGCAGCTGCTCTACCAGATGTGATTTCATTGTTTGTGCAACTTATCATATCTCCCGGTACCTTGTGTATAGCTATTAATCTTATGAATGCTTTTCTGTTCATACCTGTTAGTAAAGACCACTAGAAACAGTTTGTTTTCAGCTGGCAAGGTTAGCAATCCACTTTCACTGTCCTACCTCACGGGTATATCAACTCTCCAGCCCTATGTCATAATTTAGTTTGCAGATACCTTGATCACCCCTCTATTCCACAAAATATTACACTGGTCCATTGCATTGATGACATTATGCTGATTGGACCTAATGAGCAAGAAGTAGCAGCTACTCTAGACTTACGCGTAAGACATTTTGCATGTTAAATGGTGGGAAATAAATCCAAAAAAAATTCAGGGCATTCCAGTTCAGTGAAATTTCTAAGAGTCTAGTGGATTGGGGTTTGTTGAGATATTCTTTCTAAGGTGAGGGATAAGTTGTTTCATCTGTCCCCTCCTACAAACAAAAGAGATGGTCAATATCTAGTGGATCTCTTTGGATTTTCCCTTTTTGGTTTTCTAATCTGGCCCATTTACCAAGTAGCCAAAAAACTTCAAGTTTTGAGTGGGGCCCAAAAAAAGAGAAGGTTCTGCAACAGGTCCAGTCTGCCATGTAAGCTTCTTTCCTACTTGAGCCATATGATCCAGCAGATCCAACAGCACTTAAAGTGTTAGCAGCAGATGGGGATGCTGTTTCAAGCCTTTGGCAATATTGTCTAGGTGAATCACAGAACAGGCCCTTGGGATTTTGGAGCAAAGCCCTGCATCTTCTACAAATAACTATTCTCCTTTTGCGAAAGTTTTTTTGGGCTGCTACTGGGCCTTAGTAGAGTGAGTGCTTAGCCACGGATCACCAAGTTACCATGTGACCTGAGCTGCCCATCACAAACTAGGTGTTATGTGACCCACCAAACCATAATGTCTGGTATGCACAGTAGCACTTCATCATCAAATACCCATGGTCCTCACTCCTGCTATACTGCCTTCTCTCTCCCAGCTTGCATATATAGTCTCATAGGGTTTCTTTCAGTCAGTCAACCTGGAAAGAGAGAACTTGGGCCTGGCTTACAGATGGTTCTGTGTCATATGCAGGTACTGCCCAGAAACGGACAGCTGTAGCACTACAGCCCTTTTCTGGGACATCCCTGAAAAACAGTGGTGAACAGAAATCCTACCACTGGGCAGAACTCCAGGCAGTGAACCAGATTGTTCATTTTGCTTAGAAGGAGAAAGGGCCAGATGTGCAATTATATACTAATTCAAGGACTGTGGCCAATGTTTTGGCTGCATGGTCAGGGACTTGATAGAAACACGATTGGAAAATTGGTGATCAGGAATTCTGGGGAAGAGGTATGTGGAAAGACCTCTCTGAACTGGCAAAAGAAGTGAAGATAGTTGTGTTCCATGTGAGTTTTCACCATAGGTAACCTCAACCGAGGAGGATTTTTATAATCAAGTGGTTAGGATGACCGTTTTATGGATACCAGTTAACCTCTTTCCCCAATCACCACTGTCATTATTCAATGGGCTCATGAGCAAAGTGGCCATGGTGGCAGGCATGGAGATTATGCATGGGCTCAGCAACATGGACTTCCCCTCACCAAGGCCTACCTGGCTATGGCCACTGCTGAGTGCCCAATCTTCCAGCAGCAGAGACCTACAATGAGTCCCTGATATGGCACTGTTCCCCAGGCTGATCAGCCAGCTACCTGGTAGCAGGTTGATTAAACTGAACCTCGTTAATCATGGAAGCAAAAGTGTTTTGTCCTTACTGGAATAGACTCTTACTCTGGGTACATATTTGCCTTCCCTGAATGCAAAACTGCTAAAACTATGATGTGTGGACTTAAAGAATGCCGTATCCACCATTATGGTATTCCTCACAGTATTGCTTCTGATGAAGAATCTCACTTTCCAGCCCAAAGAATGTGGCAATGGGCCTGTGATCATGGAATTCACTGGTCTTACCATGTTCCCTGCTATCCTGAATCAACTGGTTTGATAGAATGCATAAATTCAGTGAATAATGACAGATAGGTGGCAATACATTGCAGGGTTGAGTCCAGTCATCTGTATATGCTCTAAATTAGCATCCATCATATAATGCTGTTACGCCAACAGTCAGGGTTCACAGGTCTAGGAACCAAGGGATGGAAATAAGAGTGGCACTAGTCACTATTACCCCTAGTGTTCCACTTGCACAAAATGCTGCTTTCTGTTCCTGTGACCTCAGATTCCATTGAACTAGAAGTTAAGACTGCCAACCAGCCCCCCCCCCAAACATCTTTGTTTCCTTCCCTCTTTTATCCTCTATTATATGACTTAACATGTACTGAGTTTATATCATAATATTTAACTATTGGCAGCTTTACATCACAATCCCACCAGCAGTGTACAAGAATTGTTTTCTCCAACACTTGCTATCATTTGTCTTTTTGATGATAACTATCCTAACAGGTGTGGAAAGTGATATCTTGATGTGGTTTTGATTTGCATTTTCTTGATGATTAGTGATGTTGAGCATGTTTTCATATACCTGTTGGCCATTTGTAAGTCTTCTTTGGAAAACATCTGTTTAGGTCCTTTGTCCATTTTAAAAATCAAATTACAATTATTGTTTCTTTTTGTTATTGAGTTCTATGAGTTTCTTATACTGTATATTCCAGATATTAACTCCTTATCAGATACATAGCTTGCAAATATTTTCTCCCATTATGTAGGTAGCCTTTGCATTTTGTTGATTGTTTCCTTTGATGTGCAGAAGCCTTTTAGTTTTTTGCTTTAAAAAAATATCTTTTAATTGAAACATTGTAATTATAGATACTTATGGGGTACCATCTGATGTTTTGATAGATATGTATGTTGTATAATGATCAGGTCAGGGTAGTTAATATATCCCTTATCTCATGCATTTATCATTTCCTTGTGGTGAAAACGTTCAAAAGCCTCTCTTCTAGCTATTATGTAATATACAAAACAACTGTTAACCACATTCACCCTACTGTGCAATAGATCACCAGAAGTTATTCCTCCTACATAATCATAATTTTGTACCCGTTGGCTAACCTCTCCCTGCTTTCCCTTCCCCACCCTCACCAGTATCTGATAACCACTGTTCTACTCTCTGTCTCCATGATATCATTTTTATAAAAAATTAAGTTTCCACTTATGAGTGAGATCATGTGGTATTTGCCTCTCTGTGCCTGGCTTACTTCACTTTACATAATGTCCTCCAAGTCTATCCACGTTGCTGCAAATGACAGGAATTCATTCTTTCTTATGGCTGAATAGTATTCTATTGTGCATATGTACCATACTGTTTTATTTTTTATTATTAGAAAATTCGTTATTACAAATTGTGATTTTTCTTTATGCCCTTTACCCAACCTATCACTCCCCTTACCCCCTCCATCCCTCCTCCCATCTCTAGTATCCTTAGGTTTGTTCTCTCTTTCTGAAAGTTCAATGTATTGTTGTGGTCTTTTCCTTCCTTCCTTCCTTCCTTCCTTCCTTCCTTCCTTCCTTCCTTCCTTCCTTCCTTCCTTCCTTCCTTCCTTCCTTCCTTCCTCCCA
>NW_007726121.1:349240-385892 GCF_000696425.1 Galeopterus variegatus
CTCCCCTCCTCCTCCTCCTCCTCCTCCTCCTCCTCCTTCTTCTTCTTCTTCTTCTTTTCTTCTTCTTCTTCCTGTCTTTTTATCTTCCTTTCATTCTTCCCTTCTTTCTTAGCACCCAGTTATGACTGAGAACATGTGGTATTTCTCTTTCCTTGTCTGGCTTATTTCACTTAACGTAACTTTCTCCAGACACATCTATGTTGCTGCAAATGGCAGAATTTTGTTTTTTTATATGGCTGAGTAGTATTCCATTGTGTAGATATACCACATTTCCTAATTGAGTTGTCCATCAATGGGCACAGGTAGGTTCCATATCTTGGCTATTGTAAATAGAGCTGCGATGAATATGGAAGTGCAGTTATCCTTTTGACATAATGATTTCCATTCCTTTGGATACATACCTAGTAGTGGGATTACTGGATCATATGGTAGTTCTGTCTATAGTTGTCTGAGGAAACTCCATACTGTTTTCCATAGTGACTGTGCTAATTTACATTCCCACCAACAGTGCAGAAGAGTTCCCCTATCCTTGCATCCTTTCCAACATTTGTTATTCTCAGTCTTTCTAATAATGGCCAGTCTAATTGGGGTAGATATTATCTCAGTGTGGTTTTGATTTGCATTTCTCTGATGATTAGTGATGCCGAGCATTTTTTCATGTACCTGTTGGCAATTTGTATATCTACACATGAGAAATGTCAATTTAGGTTCTTTGCCTACTTTTTAATTGGGTAACTTGTTTTCTTACTGTTGAGTTGTTTGAGTTCTTTATACATTCTGGATATTAATTCCTTGTTGGATGCATGGTTTTTAAATATTTTCTCCCATTTGGTGGTTGTTTTTCTGCTCTGTTATTTGTTTCTTTTGCTGTGTAGAAGCTTTTGAGTTGGATATAATCCAATTTGTTTATTTTTTCTTTTGTTGCCTGTGCTTTTGGGGTCTTAATTATAAAATATTTGCCCAGTCCTATATTCTGAAGTGTTCTCATATGTTTTCTTTCAGGACTTTTATAGTTTCAGGTTTGATATTTAAGTCTTTAATCCAGTTTTAGCTGATTTTGGTATATGGCAAGAGGTACAGATCTAGTTTCATTTTTCTGCATATGGATTTCTAGTTTTTTCAGTACCACTTATTGAAGAGATAGTCTTTTCTCTAATGTATATTCTTGTTGCCTTTGTCAAAGATCAGTTGGCAGTAACTATGTAGGTGGATTTCTGCATTCTTTATTCTGCTCCAGGTCTGAGTGTCAGTTTTATGCTAGTACCCTGCTGTTTTGGTTACTATAGCTTTGTAGTATAGTTAGAAGTCAGATAGCGGCTTTATTTTTTCCTTTTTGCTCAGGATTTCTTTGACTATTCAGGGTCTTTTTTTGTTCCATATGAATGTTGGGATTATTTTTTCTATTTCCATGAGGAATATCATTTGTATTTTGATGGGGATTGCATTGAACCTATAGACTGCTTTGGAAGTATGGACATTTTCAAAATGTTAATTCTTCCAATACAAGAGCATGGGATGCCTTTCCATCTTTTTGTGTCCTCTTTAATTTCTTTTAGGAGTAATTTGTAGTTCTCACTATAGAGATCTTTCAACTCCCTGGTTAAATTGATTTCTAGGTATTTCATTTTTTGGGTGACTTTTAAATGGGCTTGATTTCTTGATTTCTTTTTCTGCTAGTTTGTTATTGGAGTATAAAATGCTACTGATTTTTGCATGTTGATTTTATATCTTACAACTTTACTGAAATTGTTTATCAGCTCTAAGAGTTTTTTGGTAGTGTCTTTAGATTTTTCTATATATAGGATCATGTCATCTGCAAACAGGGACAGTTTGATTTCTCTGTTTTCAATCTGGATGCCCTGTATTTCTCTCCCTTGCCTGATTACTTTGGCTAGTACTTCGAATACTATGCAAAATAGGAGTGGTAAGAGTGGGCATCTTTGTTCCTTTCCTTAAGGGAAAAGTGTTCAGCTTTTCCTCATTCAGGACGATATTGGCAGTGGGTTTGTCATATATGACTTTTGTTGAGTTGAGATTCTTTCTATACCTAATTTGTTGAGAGTCTTTATCATGAAGAGATGTTGAATTTTGCCAAATGCTTTTTCTGCATCTATTGAGATAGTCATACGTTTTTTGTCCTTGATTTTGTTGATGTGGTGAATGACATTTGTTGACTTATTTATGTTGAGGCATCCTTGCATTTCAGAGATGAAACTCACTTGACTATAGTGTATAATTTTTGTGATGTGTTGCTGTATTCTGATTGCTAATATTTTGTTTCAGATTTTTGCTTCTATGTTCATCAAAGATATTGGCCTGTAGTTTACTTTTTTTGTTGTATCTTTGTCTGGTTTTGGTATTAGGGTGATGCTGGCCTCATGGAATGAGTTTCGGAGAATAGTCTTTGTTTCAATTTTAGGAATAGTTGAAGACAATTGGTACTAATTCCTCTTTGAATGTTTGGTAGAACTCAGCAGTAAAGCCATTGGGTCCTTGGCTTTTCTTTGGAGACTGCTGATTATTGCATCAATTTCATTGCTTGTTATTGGTCTGTTCAGGTTTTCTATGTCTACTTGGTTCAGTTTTTGTAATTTGTATGTGTTCAGAAATTTATTCATTTTCTCTATGTTTTCAAGTTTGTTGGTGTACTGTTGCTTGTAATAGTCTCTAATGATTCTCTGTATTTCTGTGGTATTAATTATAATGTCTCCTCTTTCATTACTGATTTTTGTTGTTTGGGTCTTCTCTCTTCTTTTTTTAATTAGCCTAGCTTAATGGTTTGTGTATTTTGTTTGTCTTCTCAAAAACCGAACTTTTTTTTATTGATCTTTTGTATCATTTTTGGGGGGGGGGTGGTTTGTCTACTTTGTTTATCTTCTAAAAAAAACCCCAGCTTTTTGTTTCATTGATCTTTTATATCATTTTGGGGGGGGGGGTCTTTATTTCATTTAGTTCTGCTCTGATCTTAATTATTTCTTTTCTTTTTTTAAAAAATATATTGATTCATAATTGATTATACATATTTTGGGGGTTCAATGTTGGCACGTGTTAATTCAATCAATATTACTAGTATGTATGTTGTTACAAATTGTACTTATTCTTTTTGCCCCTTGTCCAGTCTCTCCCTATCCCCCTCTCCCTCCCCCCACCTCTGTTAACCCTAGATTTCTTCTCACCCTCTGAAAGAGTAATGGTTACTCTGTTGATTTGTTGCCTAGATGATCTGTCCAATGCTGAGAGGGGTGTTCAGGTCCCCCAATATTATCATAGATCAGATGCTTCTTCTGTCACTCTGGAATGGGCTTTGTGGAGAGAGACGTCCTCTTCCTTTCTTTGGTCTCTGCTGGTGACTCTCCTTGTGTCAATGCACTCCAGTGGCTGTTGGACCATCTTTGTGGTGGTTGTGATGTCTAGCCACTTTTGTGGCATCCGTGGTTACTGTGGTGGATGTGGTGGGCCACCCACATGGAGGTGAGGTTTTTGGCATGCTCCTTTATGCTAGCAGTGTTCTTGGTTGTGGTAGGGGTCTGGCCCCTGGCTCTGTGCCTCAGGACCCTGGGTGGGCACTGGCAGTATGCCTGTTTGTGGGAGGGGGTGTCTGGTCCCTGGCTCTATACCTCAGGACCCCGGTTGGGCCCTGAGGTACTGGTGGTGTGCCTGGGCAGGTACTAATATTTTGTCCTTTGCTTACTTCTAAATTGTGGGAACTTCCTGTTGGGACCAGTACTTGAGCTCTGTGGTTGAACTAAATTGCTGCTTTCCTGCTGCTTCCCTAGGGAAGGCTTTTTGTGCAGCTCAGGTTAAAATGGTTGACTTTATAGGTACTTCCAGCTCTCCAGAGACCTGGTGCACCTGGGTTGTGTAGAAACTCTGATCTGGGCCTAAGTCTTTTCATCAAACTGCACCCCATACAATTGTATATTCCTGACCAGTCTCCTCTGAGTATTCCTTCAGCTGGACATCTGTCCTTGCTGTGTCCCAGTGTTTCCCCACTGGGCCTGTTTCCCCCACTGCCTGTGCGGCAAACACTTCCCACGGGACAGGCTGTGTGCCAGTCCCTTGCAATGACTCACCAGCCTCTGAGTGGCTCCTTTTTTTCAGTCGTTGTGGGTCCACGGGAATGCTATTAGTGGTCTTGCTGGCCCGGGGGCCACCAAGGCCCTCTTCTCCCCTGCCGCCTCCATGCAACTCCATCCGAAGGGCACAGCTGTGACTTTTGTCGGCTCTTGCTCCATGTGCTCAGCAGTTCCAGCCTTAAAGTGGCTTTGACACAAAATGGTCAGAGAGGTTTTTTCTTTCTCTCATCGTGGCTTTTCCCACCTTCATGCACTCTATCAGTCTCTCCTCCTCTTCCTCTGAGCTCTAGTGGCCCCAGCTTGGTTGTTGTTGCTTTTTTATAGTTGTAAATTGGTTGATTTGAGGAAGAGAGTGATGCTGGGGATCATCTTGACTGAAAGCTCCCCTGAATGTTCTTGATGCTTATGAATATGTGATGATTTCCGTGTACTGAGGGATTAGACATTTATTCCAGTGTTCTCACGCTGGCATTTTTTTGTTTGTCCTTCACTTGGCCTTCACATGATTCTAAGCAGACTGACTATTGTGTTTTTGAGGCTGTGACCATTGCAGCCATCTCAGCTCTAGAGGGCACTTTAAGCCCAGATTTGCCACAGATCTCATTAGAGTTCTGAGGTTGCTGCAGTTCTCTGGCCTGGATGGACCTGGGGAAGATCCAAGGAGGGTACCCTGGCTGTGTGGGGATGCTGGCCAGGTACCCAAGCTCAGAAACCTGTTTTGGGGCCTGGACAGGTGTTCCTCCCAGTAGTGTCCTACACAGGTGGTACATTTCTCTGGCTGCAGTGAGAGGGGCTGGAGTCAAGAGTGGGCCCCCTTATGATCTGCTGTGGAATGGAGGCTAATTAGCATTCCCCAATGGCCCAGACAGACTCATGTTCCTCAGCTGTCTTCTGCACAGAGGGACAGCTCCATGACTGCAGTGAAAGGCTCTGGACCTGAGATTGGGAACCCTCAGTAACTGCTGTAGGATAGTTGGTTGTGATCCCGTCTTGTTGGCCAAGGTGGGCATGCATCTCTCAGGAGGTTACTGCAATGGCAGGATAGGTCCCCACCTGCATCAGGAGGGGCTGAAACTGAAACTGGGTTTTCTTGGGATCTGCTTGGAGAGAAGGCTGGCAAGCCTGTCACAGAGTCTCAGATTCCTGGGCTGAAAGATATGGAAAAGTCCCCTTCTGAGTCCTTGTACAAACAGTTCTAAGCTGCGACCTCAGCTGAGGGGTGATGAAGCTGAGCCACAGGGCAACTTTAAGGTTCACTGCCAGTACTGATATTGGTAGGCAGATGAGCCTCTCCACCAAGGAACTCGTGCTCACAATTCTTTCTGGACCTCTTGGCAGATGGTTTTGGTTTCAGACTAAAGGCCAAATGAAGCTGTAGCCAAGCCCCTTGAAGAATGGCACCATTTTGGGGGCTTGAACCTGAGACATCTGTGGTCAGCCAACTGGGCACTGCTCTTCACTCTCAAAATGACCCTCCTAGGTCTTGGGCTCCACTAAGGTTCCACAACCTCCTACCTGAATCTTGAGGCTCCCACAAAGAGACTTTGGTTTGTGGTTGGGTGCAGAATTCTTGTTGATATGGGACATACAAAAGGGTGACGTTGCATTCTGCCATTTTAATGACATCACTCCCATAGTAAGAATTTAAGGCAACTTTGTCAGAAATTGATAAATCAATCAGACAGAGATTTAACAAAATATAGAAGACTTGAACGACACAATTTGGACATTGATCTAATAAACATATACAAATTCTGTGGCTAATAATTAGAGATTACATAGTCTTTTAAAGCACATATTAAGCATTTACAAAAATTGACCACATAGTATGAAATTAAGCAAATGTTAAATATCAGAGAATCAAGAGTGTGCGGATTATGTTAGTCCGATCAAAATGCAAGCAAATTAGAAATAATTTATAAAAAGTTAACAACAAAGAAAATTAGAATTTCCAAAATGCAGTACTAAATTTTTATGGATCAGCACAAAATTATATTGGAAATTAGAATATATTTAGAATTACCTAACAATGGAAATTTAATATACACCTAATATGGAAGGCAATTAAAGTGGTATTTGGAGAATATTTACATTCATAAATATATCCACATTAAAAAACAGAACGATTGAAAAGAAGTAGTTAACTCAACATCTAATTCAATAAATTAGAGAATATCAATCTAAATTCAATGAAATTAGAATGAAAGAAATAATGAAGATAAAATCTGATACTATTAATATATACAGAAAAAGAAAAAATAGAGAACAAACACAATATGGTTTCTTGAAAAAAAAAAATACCAGAAAAATCTGACAGTGTGTTTACATTAAAAAGAGAGATAGAGACATTAAATAACATTAAGATCAAAAACATTGACATAAATACAAATAGAGTTGGTATATTTTGAAAAAATGATAAAGGTCATGAAAGACATGGATAGGCTGTTATATATTGAAGGAGACTAAGGAAACATGACAAGTAAATGCAATGTTGGATTCAAGATAGGATTGTAAAGTAGAATAAGAATATTGTGAAAAATTTTGAATTTCAAATGTGGTCTCAGGTTTAACTAATAATATTACCAATATTAATTTCCTGTTATTGATCATTGACTATGATTATGAAAGACATTAATATTAGGAGAAATAGAGTTAAGGATATTTTTATAATTATTTCAAAATGACAAGTTAAATAGGAATTTTAAAATAAAAAAATAAATTAAAAAAGTATCATAATATACTTAAAGCTTGTATGAAAATGCCAAGTTAAAAATAGCATTTACTAAAATGGATTCAATAAGAAATATAAAATTTGAATAATACACCACTTTAGGTTAGAAATTTTAAATTTGGATTTTATCGATCTCTAGGCTTCTGCAGAAGTGCCTCAACTAGGCTGAATGGATGGTGTGCTGAGCTCTTCCTTCTTATCAACAAGAATAGGACCATTTCTTCCTGTTTTGTAAATCTGGATTTGTGAAGGAAAATGTTCTATTTGTCATAAACAAAATAAAAATAAAAGAAGGACAGAAGTAAGAAAGAAAGAGAAGGAGAGGAGAGAAAGGAAAAAAATAAAGAACATTAAAAAGTTTCTTAACAAATACTTCAAACCTCAGCAGAATTTTTTTGTGGAGATTAATAAACTTATTCAAAAATTCACATGGAAATGCAAAGGCCTAAGTATAGTTAAAGCAGTTTTGAAAAATAAGAACAAAATATGGGAACTTCCATTCAGTATAGAAAGGATGATAAATTCAATAAATGGTGTGGCCAATTGAATATCCATATGGACAAAAAGTAAAGTTTGACAGTATAAATAGAATTTCATTTCAGGTAGATTGAAACTGAACATGAAATATTAAAAAAAAGAAAAAAGAATATCTTTGTGACTTTGAGTCAGGAAAGATTTCTGAAACAGAACACAAAAAGCACTAAACATAAAAGAAAAATTGAATGATATTAAAATTAAGAATTTATTTTCATCAAAGGACACTATTAAGATTGTGGAAAGTAACTCACATTTTGGCAGATATATTTGTTTCACAAGAGCATCATAAACAGATTATATAAGGAATTACTACTAATCAATGATAATAATATAGGCAACAATAACAACAACTACAACAACAACAACAACAAAACAACCCAATATAAAAATGGGCAAAAGTCTTAAACAAATACTTCATAAAAATACATGCAAATGACCAATAGACATACAAAGGAGTGCTCAAATTTATTAGTCATAAGGGAAATGCAATATAAAACACAATAAATTATCTCTACACATCCATAAATGGCTAAATTTTTAAAAGATGAAATAAATCTCAAAATTTGGGGAGAACGTGGAACATATAAACATGTAAATTAGTCCAACCATCTTGGAAAACTCTGGTAGTATTATCAAAGCTGAGAACATGTCTATTCTGACTCAGCAATTCTACTCTTAGGTATATGTCTAATTAGTTATATATCCTCATTTGGATATATATCCTCATTAAAAGACATGTACAAAAATAATAATAGCTGTGTGATTCATAGTAGCTAAAAGAATGCAAATATTCACCAAAAATAGAGTGGATAAGTGATTTGACGTATATTCATACAGTGGAATACCATATAGCAGTTAAAGGAAGGAACTGTTGCTACACACATGGATGAATGTCTCAGACATCACATTGAGCCAGAACAAAAAAAGTACATACTGCACTATGCCATTTTTTATGAAGTTCAACAACAGGAAAAATTATCCTTTGGCCAATTACTTGGTTATGCTTGAGGAGTAGAGACAGGGAGGGTGCGTGAAAGAAATTTCTGGTATGCTGTAAATGTTGTTTCTTGAACTGAGTGCTGATTAACATAGGTGTGTTCAGTTTGTGAAAAGTCATTGAGTTGTTCACTTATGTGCACTTGTTTGTATGTATTTATATATCCATAGTGAGGAAACAAACAAAAACTGTGCTCCAAATTCTGGTTCTGCTTTCTATTATCTGTTTGGTCTTTGGTCTGGGGTTTGATTTCCTCATCTATTAAACAAGAATGCTACTACTACCTACCTCATAATGATGTTATGAGGATTAAATTATGAAATTTATTTATTTATTTTTTTAATTTTATTTTTTATTTTTTAAAATTATTTATTATTTTTTTTTATTTTGTCAATATACACTGTATATGATTATTATGGCCCGTCACCGACACCTCCCTCCCTCCTCCCTCTCTCCCCTCCCCCCCAAGAATGTCCTTTCCGTTTGAAATTATGAAATTTAAATCCCCAAGCAAAGTCCCTCTCCCATTATACAAGGTTAAAACCCTAGACAGGCTTTGGAAATCTGAATTTATGCATAACATGACTCGTACTCTACTTCATGAATGGTTCCTAGGGGATTGGCAAGGCTAACAAGATTCTGCCCATATTTGGTATGGTAGTTTGGATTATTATTTTCAATTCTTCATTCCCTTTCCTTAATAAGATTATATTTTCATGCCCTTTTCCATGTGGATTTGCAATGTATAATTTTATTATAATAGATACTCATTCCCCCTGTATTGATTTAGTGCTTGGCCATGTGATTTGTTTGGCCACTGGAATGTCAGTGAACTAGCAGATGTGCTCATGTGGTTTGTCCTACATTCTTGTGTTCCAGCCATGAGAAGAACATGCTCTGGGTAGCTGCTAATCCCATAATTAGGAACACTTTGAGCAGACTTGAATCTGGACCACAGACTGAAGCAGATCTGCCTCTCTTTCTTGTTTGTTGTTCAAGGCTACTGAGATTTTGATATTTTGTTGTGAAACATTATTCCAGCAATAACTGAATGATACAAAAATTAACACTAGAAGTGGGAGCTTGTAGAAAAACCCTAAAATAAATAATATTTGCTCTGGGATTAGTCAATAGGCAGCAAGGAAACTATTATTGAAGTCTTGAAAAAAGATAAACAATCTTATGTAATGCATTTAGGGAAGCACTTGCTCGCAGTAACCTGGAAGGAAGAATATGTTCGTGATAAATTTGTGGCTTTGGGCAAGGAGGCTTAGAGTCAGAATGTTAGGTAGCATGAACTGTTTATTAGCAGCACTTGAAAACATACTATACGAAAATGAAGCAGGAATCAAATAAAAACTTGTGCAAACTGTATCTACTTTTCATGAAATTAAGCATATGGCCATTAATACCCAGTCCCAGAACAAAGACCAAATGAAAAGAGTTTAGTGCCTAGGAGATTATTTCAGCTGGAAAAATAAGTCCTAGAAAATAGAATAAGAAACTTGTATGCTCGAAGTATTTGCATTATGTGTATATAGGAAAGCATGTCTCAACAAGAATTGTGGATACAGATTTTGTTGTTGCCATTAAAAAATAGCAAGGGTTTTGAGAAAAATTTTTTGCCAAATGTGCTGCCAGCCTTTATTATAAAAAACTTTTGACTATTTGTGACATAAATTAACTTTGGTTCTCAACTTTTTACAGGCAGAAAGCAGTCTGAGAAAGATGCTTAGCCACTCAGGAGGATATTTTCTTTTATGCCTTCTTCAGATGTGGTTGAAGAAAATGATGGAAAAGGAAGGATGTCTCAAAGTGTGCAACCAAGAATCATGAAAAACAGTGAGCTAAGAAGCTCCTCCCAGGAAGCATAACTGGGCTCAGTAAAGAATATTTCCTAGTCTCAAGGTAGGGGAAACTTGCATTTTAGTTCACACTTGATATGGATGAGTGGTTATTACAAATCATTTGTTCTTCCTTTGTTCAAATGAGTGTGTTTATCATTTTTCTGTACGTTTCTCCATTGTATGTCGAGTATATGAAAGGCAGATAAGTAGGCTTTTTAGTTAATAATTTTCTAGATTAAGAGTAGCCACCTGATGGTTACAAGAGGCTGGAGAGGGGGAAATAGGGAGATGCTGGTCAAAGAGTACAAAGTCTCAGTTATACAAGATGAATAAGTTCCAGAGATCTACTACAAAGCATAGTGCCTATACTAAACAATACTGTAATGTATACTTAAAAATTTGCTAAGAAGGCAGATCTTATATTAAGTGTTCTTAACACACACACACACACACACACACACAATAAAAAAACGAAGGGGAAAGGAAAAACTTAGGGAGGTGATGGATATGTTTATGGCCTTGATAGCTTTACTGGTAAATACTTATCTTCACATTCATCAAGTTGTATGCATTAAATATATAAGATCTTTGTATCTCAATCATATCTCAGTAAAGTGGTTAAATAAATAATATAGCTAGTAAACAGGCAATCATTTTCTAAAGCAAATAAAAATTCTCTATAAATGTGAGATTCCACTGTTTTATGGTACTCAACATTACATCCTGACCTTATTAAAATTCTCATGTGTGTATTTGTATCTTGAAGGAGATTGTAAGCATATTTAGGAAAAATCTGTGCTTCATACAAATTCAAATAGCTTTTGTGTCCTTCAATGTTCTATTAGGTTAGGGACTCAGCAAATGTTTATAAAATGAATAAATGAATGATTTGTATATCGGCCTAAAATCTGCTTAAATCCCTTGTCCAAATTAAAGAATTTCACAAGTAGTCACACACATTTCACCATTAAGTGGAAGCACCAACAATGATAATTTCCACAGATGGCCCAAAGTAGCAGACATAATTTAGGCTTCAATGAACATAGAGTATGGTAAGAACATAATGTGTTAAGTTAACTATATCTTTCTGGTAAAAAATTACCAATGAATTACTTTTTGCACAGAACG
Source organism: Galeopterus variegatus (assembly GCF_000696425.1). NCBI lineage: Eukaryota > Metazoa > Chordata > Mammalia > Dermoptera > Cynocephalidae > Galeopterus > Galeopterus variegatus. The sequence continues at coordinate 360,557 of NW_007726121.1, forward strand.
GGTTACTCTTCAGATAATTTCTAATAAATATGGTTAGTAACCAAAAGAGCCTGACTGCTAATAGCAAGTTTTTGCTCTCCTGCATAATTTATATGAATTTTAATATTCTCTTTGTTAAAAATAAAGTTTAGTAGAGTCTATAGGTTTTTCTATGTATAAGATCATGTCGTTTGCAAACAGATATAGTTTGACTTCATCCTTTCCAATCTGGATACTCTTTATTTATTTCTCTTGTCTGATTGCTCTGGCTAGTACTTCCAATAACATGGTAAGCAGGAATGGTGAAAGTGGGCATCCTTGTCTTGTTACAGTTCTTCAGGGAATAGCTTTCAACTTTTTCCCATTTAGGATGATACTGGCAATTTGTGTGTCATAAATGCTTTTATTGTGTTGAGATAGTTTCCTTCTATACCTAATTTACTGAGTCTTTATCATGAAGGGGTGTTGAATTTTGTCAAATGCTTTTTCTGCATCTATTGAAGTAATCATATGTTTTTTGTCCTTGATGTTATTGATTTACTGTATCACATTTATTGATTAGTATATTTTGAATGATCCTTTCATCCTTGGGATGAATCCCATTTGATCATGGTGTATGATTTTTTTTAATGTGTTGCTGTATTCTGATTGCTAATATTCTGTTGAGGATTTTAGCATCTATGTTCATCAATGACATTGGCCTGTAATTTTCTTTTTTTGTTGTATCTTTGTCTGGTTTTGGTATCAGGGTGATTCTGGCCTCACAGAATGAGTTTGGGAGAATGGCTTCTGTTTCAAGGTTTTGGAAAAGTTTGGAGAGTAGTGGTATTAATTCTTCTTTAAAGGTTTGATAAAATTCAGTTGTAAAGCCATCTGGTCCCGGGCTTTTCATTTTTGGAAGATTGCTAATTACTGCTTCAATCTCTTTGCTTGTTATTGGTCGGTTCAAGTTTTCTATTTATTCTTGGTTCAGCATGGAAGTTTATATTTGTCCAGAAATTTATACATTTCCTCCATGTTTTAATATTTATTGGTGTATAGTTGTTTTTTATAATCTCTGATGATTCTTCATATTTCTGTGGTGTTGGTTGTAATGTCTCCATTTCATTTCTGATTTTTGCTATTTGGGTAATCTGTCTTCTTTTGTTAACCTAGCTAACGGTCTGTCTATTTTATTTATTTTCTCAAAAAAATGACTTTTTGTTGCATTGATCTTTTGCATAGCCATAGTAACAAAAACAACATGGTACTGGCATAAAAACAGACAATTGGGTCAATGGAACAGAATAGAAAACCTGGGAATCAGCCCACAGACTTGCAACCATCTGATCTTTGACAAGGCAAGAACATAGATTGGGAAAAAGCTGACTATTAATCCTATTCAATAAACAGTGCTGGGAAAATTGGACTTCTCTATGTAGAAGAATGAATGCAGACCTGCACCTCTCACCATAAACAAAAATAAACTCAAAAAGGGTTAAAGACTTAAATATAAGACCTGAAACCATAAAATTACTAAAGGAAAACATAGAAAAAACACTCCAGGAAGTGGGATTGGGCAAAGGCTTTATGAATAAGACCCCAAAGCCACAAGTAACAAAAGAAAAAAACAAATGGGACTATATCAAATTAAAAAGCTTCTGCACAGCAAAGGAAACAATCACCAGAGCAAAAAGACAACCTACAGAATTGGAGAAAATGTTTGCAGACTATACATCTGACAAGGGATTAATATCTGGAATATACAAAGAACTCAAATAACTATACAGTCAAAAAACAAATAATCCAATTAAAAATGGGCAAGAGAGATGAATAGACACTTTTCAAAGGAAGACATACAAATGGCCTACTGGTATATGAAATAATATTCAACATCATTAGTCATCAGAGAAATGCAAACCAAACCACACTGAGATATCATCTCACACCAGTTAGAATGGTTGTTATTAAAAAGAACAAGAACAACAAACTCTGGTGAGGATGCTGGGAAAAAGAAACACTTCTACGCTGTTGGTGGGACTGTAAATAGTACAGCCATTAGGGAAATCAGTATGGAGGTTCCTCAAACAATTACAGGTAGAACTGCCATATGATACATCAATCCCACTATTGGGTGTATATCCAAAGGAATGGAAATCATCATGTCAAAGGGATGCTTGCACTCCCATGTTCATTGCAGCTGTGTCTACAATAGCTAAAATATGGAGCCAACATAAATGTCCATTGATGGACAACTGGATAAGAGAAATGTGGTATATATACACAATGGAATACTACTCAGCCATAAAAAAGAATGAAATTCTGCCATTTGCAACAACAGGGATCAGTCTGGAGAAAATTATGTTAAGTGAAATAAGCTAGTCAAGGAAAGAGAAATACCACATGTTCTGTAAAAGAAAGAAAGAAAAGACCTAAAAGACCTAAACAATTCCTTGGGCTTTCAGAATAGCAGAGATGGAGGTGAGGCAGTGTGTGTGTATGTGGGGGGGTGGGGAGGTAGGGAGGGATAGTGTGGATAAAGGGCATAAAGAAAAATCACGATTTGTAATAAAAATATGCTTATAATAAATAATATTTAAAAATAAATAAAAGTACAGTTTAGGTTTTTTATTAGCCTGATGTTTTATTTCTTTGCTATTTATTTATTTTTATGATTTTAATTTATCAATATACAATATACTTGATTTTTGTGTCCCTTTACCAATTCCTCCTTTTTCTCCCTCCCTCTCTCCACTGCCCCCATCAACATCATATCTGTTCATGTGTCTTAACAAGTTCAAGGAATTATTGTGATTGGTGTGTCTTCTCCCCCTCCTGTTTGTTTGTATATTTATTTGTTCATTTTTATTAGCTCCCACAAAAAAGTGAAAACATGCAGTATTTCTCTTTCTATGCCTGGCTTATTTCACTTAATACAGTTTTTTCTAAGTCCATCCATTTTGCTGCAAATGGTAGTATTTCATTTTTATTTTGTTATAGCAGAGTAGTATTCCATTGTGTAGATACACCACATTTTCCTTATCCACTCATCCAGTGATGGGCATTTAGGCTGGGCCCAACTCTTGGCTATTGTAAGTAGCGCTGCAGTAAACATGGGAGTACAGGTATCCCTTCGACATGATGATTTCCATTCCTCTGGGTATATACCCAGCAGTGGAATAGCTGGGTCATATAGTAGATCTATCTGTAACTGAGGAGCTTCCATGTCATTTTCCATGAAGGCTGCACTATTTTGCAGTCCCACGAACAGTAAAGGAGGGTTCCTTTTTCTCTGCATCCTTGCCAACATTTGTCATTCTCAGTCTTTTGGATATTAGCCATCCTAACTGGAGTGAGATGGCATCTCAAAGTGGTTTTGGTTTGCATTTACTGAATGCTGAGTGATGTTGAGCATTTTTTGAGGTCTCTGTTGGCCATTCATATATCCTTCTTTGAGAAATGCCTATTCATCTCCATTACCCGTATTTTAATTGGGTTACTTGTTATTTTTGCTGTTAAGTTGTTTGAATTCCGTGTATATTCTGGATATTAATCCTTTGTCAGTTGAATATTTTGCAAATATTTTCTCCCACTCTGTTGGTTGTCTTTTTGCACTATTAATTGTTTCTTTTACCATGCAGAAGCATTTGGTTTGATATAATCCAATTGTTTATTTTTTCTTTTGTTGCCTGTGCTTTTGGGTCATATTCATAAAGTCTGTACCAAGTACTACCTCCTGGAGTGTTTCCCCTTTGTTTTCTTTAAGGAGTCTTATTGTTTCAGGATGTATATTTAATTCTTTAATCCATTTTGAGTTGATTTTGGTATATGGTGAGAAGTATGGGTCTAGTTTCATTCTTCTACATATGAATGTCCAATTTCCCAGCACCATTTGCTGAAGAGGCAGGCTCTTCCCCAGTGTGTAGTCTGTGTGCCTTTGTCAAAGATGAGATGGCTGTAGGTGCATGGGTTGATTTCTGGACTCTCTATTCTGTTCCATTGGACTGTCTGTCTGTTTTTATGCCAGTACCATTCCATATTGGTTACTATTGCTTCATAGCATAATTTACTTTTTATATTTTTTCTGGGTTATATTCATGGGGCACAAAGCTAATTGTCACCACTTGTGCCCAAGATGTGATGGCCAGATCTATACTGGCAGAATGCCCATTACCACAAATTGTGGTTATATCCCATGGCCCACACCCAATTATCCCCAACCTCCCTCCTCATCCTGCCGTCCACACTCTACTTTGGGTACCTAGGTATGTTCTCTCCCTCTGCAAGTCCAACACAACACTGTGGTCTTTCCTTCTTTCTCTCTTAGCTCCCACTTATGAGTGAGTATATGTGGTAATTATCACTCTGTGCTTTGCTTATTTCACTAAACATAAGTTTCTCCAAGCTCATCCATGTCACTGAAAATGGGAGAATTTCATTGTTTTTTTATGGCAGTGAAGTATTCCATGGTGTATATATAACACATTTTCCTTATCCAATCATCCATTGATGGACATTTAGGTTGGTTCCATATCTTGGATATTGTGAAGAGTGCTGCAACGAACATGGGAATGCAGGTATCCCTTAGACATGATGATTTCCATTCCTCTGGGCATATACCCAGAAGTGGGATTGCTGGATTGGATGGAAAATCTATCTGTAGCTTTTTGAGAAACCTCTGTAGTGTTTTCCATAGTGGTTGTACTAATTTACAGTCCCACCAACAGTATAGGAGTATTCTCTTCTCTCCACACCCTCATCAGTATTTTTTGTTGTCCATCTCTTTGATTATAGACAGTGTAACTGGGGTGAGTGATATCTCCATGTGATTTTTTTTTTTTTTTTGTCTTTTGTCTTTTTCCGTGTCCGGCAACGGATCGCAACCCTCAGTGTTGCCCCCGTACCGGACCGGGGACCGGCAACGGGATTGCAACCCTCGGTGTTGCCCCCGCGCCTCGCTCAGCCAGTGAGCGGGAACCGGTCCGTATGTGGGATCCGAACCCTCGGGCGGGAGCGCCGCTGCGCTTCCCAAGCGGCGCACTATCCAGTGCGCCACCGGGCCGGCCCCCTCCATGTGATTTTAATTTGCATCTCCTTGATGACTAGTGATATTGACCATTTTTAATGTACTTATTGGCCATTTGTACGTCTTTGAAAAGTGTCTATTCAGCTACTTTGACCATTTTAAAAGTGGGTTATTTGGGTTTTTTTTACTGTGTAATTGCTTGAGTTCCTTGTATATTATGGATATTAATCCCTTGTCAGATGCATAGATAGCAAAAATGTTCTCACACTCCATAAGATGTCATTTTACTCGGTTGAATGTTGCTTTTGTTGTCCAGAAACTTTTTAGTTTGATTTAGCCCTATATGTTTATTTTTTATTTTGTTGCTTGTGCTTTCAGGCTTATGTTCATAAAGTCTGTGCCAAGACCTAGTATGTGAAGTGTTCCTCCTATATTTTCCATTAGTAATTTTACAGTTTCAGGTCTTGTACTTAAGTCTTTAATCCATTTTGAGTTGATTTTATTATATGCTGATAGTTGCATGTCTAGTACCTTTCTTCTGCATGTGGATATCCAATTTTCCCAGCACCACTTATTGAGGAGGCAGTCTTTTCCCCAATGTATGTTTTTGATGCCTTTGTCAAATATCAGATGGCTGTAAGCTTGAGGGGTGATTTCTGGGCTCTCTATTTTGCTCCACTGGTCTGAGTGTCTATTTTTATGCCAGTATCACACTGTTTTGGTTGCTATAGCTTTTTAGTATAATTTGTAGACTGGTAGTGTTATGTCTCCAGCTTTATTTTTTTTGCTCAGGATTGTTTTGGCAACTTGGAGTCTTTTGTTATTCTGTATCAGAGTTGAGATTGTTTTTTCCGTTTGAAGAATGTCATTGGTATTTTGATGGGGATTTCATTGAATCTGTAGATCACTTTGGGTAGTATAGACATTTTCACGGTGTTTATTCTTCCAATCCAGGAACGAGGAATGTCTTTCTATCTTTTTGCGTCTTCTTTCATTTCTGTCAATAGTAGTTTGCAATTCTCATTGTAGCGATCTTTCACCTCCTTGGTTAAATTGATTCCTAGGTGTTTTATTTTATTTTATTTTTTGACTGTTGTAAATGGGCTTACTTTCTTGATTTCTCTTTCTGTTAGTTAATTATCAGAGGATATAAATGCAGGTGATTTGGGGGTATTTATTTTGTATCCTGCTTCTGAAATTATTAACCAGCTCTAGGAGTTTTCTGATACAATCTTAAAGTTTTTCTATACATATAGTATCATGTCATCTGCAAATAGGGACAGTGTGAGTTCATCTTTTCCAATCTGGATGCCCTTTATTTCTTTCTCTTGCCTGATTGCTCTGGCTTGTACCTCCAGTACTATGTTAAATAGAAGTGGTGAGAGTGGGCATCCTTGTCTTGTTCCTGTTCTTAAGGGAAATTCTCTCAGTTTTTCCCCATTCAGAATGATACTGGCAGTGGACTTGTGACAGATGGTTTTTACTGTGTTGAGGTACTTTCCTTCTGCACATATATTTTTGACAATATTTATCATGAACAGATGTTGAATTTTGTCAAATGCTTTTTCAGCATCTATTGAGATAATCATATGGTTATCGTGTTTGATTTTACTGTTGTCATGTATCACATTTATTTACTTTCATAGGTTGAATGATCTTTGCATCCCTGGGATGAATCCCACTTGATCGTGGTGTATAATCTTATGGATGTGTTCCTGTATTCTGATTTTGTCGAGGATATTTGCATCCATGTTCATCAAGGATATTGGCCTGTAATTTTCTTTTTGTATGTTTTTATTTGGTTTTAGAATCACAGTTATTTTGGCCTCAGAGAAGGAGTTTGGGAGAATGGTTTCTGTTTCAATTTTTTGGAATAGTTTGAGGAGAATTGATATTAATTACTCTATAAGGGTTTGGTTGAATCCAGCTTAAAGCTATCCAGACATGGGCTTTTCTTTGTTGGAAGATTGGTGAGTACTGCTTCAATCTCGTTGCTTGTTATTGGTCTGTTCAGATTTTCTATCTCTTCTTGGTTCAGTCTAGGCTTTTGTTTATGTCCAGAAACTTATTCATATCTTCCAGGTTTTCATATTTGTTGTCATACAGCTGTTTATACTAGTCTCAAATGATTCTTCATATTTCTGTCATCTTAGTTGCAGTATCTCCCTTTTCATTTCTGATTTTTGTTATTGGGGTCTTTTCTCCTTTTTTTTTTTTTTTTTTTTTTGTTAGTCTAGCCAATGGTTTGTCTACCTTGCTTATCTTCTTGAAAAACAAACTTTTTGTTTCTGTGATCTTTTGTGTCATTTTTTACATCTCTATTTCATTTAGTTCTGCTCTGATTTTAATTATTTCTTTCCATGTACTACCTGTAGGATTGGATTTTTGTTGTTTTTCAAGTTCTTTGAGGTGTAATGTTAGGTCATTTATTTGTAGTCTTTCCATTCTCTTGTTGTAAGCATTTAATGCAATAAATTTTCCTCTTAGTACTGCTTTTGTAGTATCCCACAGGTTTTGGTATGATGTATCTTTATTTTCATTAGTTTCAAGAAGTTATTTTTGATTTCCTGTTTAATTTCTTCATGGAACTATAGGTCATTCAGGAGCCTATTGTTTTTTTTTCCATGTATTTGTATAGTTTCCAGGGTTTTGCTTGTTATTAATTTCCTGTTTTAGTCCATTGTGGTCTGAAAAGATACTTGGAATGATTTTAATTTTTAAAAATTGTCTGAGACTATATTTGTGACCTAGTATGTGGTCTATGTGCTGATGAGAAGAAATTATATTCTTTTGTTGTTGCGTGACATGGTCTGTATATATCTGCCAGGTCCAGTTGGTCTAAGGTGTAGTTTAAATCCTGTGTCTCTTTGTTGATTTTTTGCCTGGACGATCTGTCCTATACTGAAAGAAGGGTGTTCAGGTCACCCACTATTAATGTATTAAAGCCTTCTTTTTTTCTTTTTAGGTCTATGAGTATTTGCTCTATATATCTGGGTGCTCCAGTATTGGGTACATACATATTTATGATTGTTATGTCTTCCAGCTCGATAGATCCATTTATTATTATATAGTGGCCTTCTTTGTCTCTTTATGTTTTTTGTTTAATTTCTATTTATCAAATATAAGAATAGCTACTCCTGCTCATTTTTGGTTTCCATTTGCATGGTATATCTTTTCCATCCCTTCACTTTTAGTCTCTGTGTGTGTGTCTTTACAGGTGAGGTGTGTCTCTTGAAGAATGCATCTACTTGGGTCTAGCTTTTTTTTTTTTTTTTGTCTTTTGTCTTTTTGTTCCATGTCCGGCAACGGATCGCAACCCTCAGTGTTGCCCCCGTACCGGACCAGGGACCGATATAAGAATTAAATTCTTCTCTAATAATTCTTAACCTCAGTGATGAGCCTAAATTTACTCTGCTTGGCTCTCTACACATGGCATTTCAGGGTACAAGATGTAGCACTTAAATGTATAAGATAAATGTAGTAAACATATGTGTTGGTATTTTCACTGTTAACATCATTCTTTTCTATTGCTTGGCTCTAATTTTTGTAAAGATAAATTATATTGTGTTTTTATGTACGTTTTTGGGCCGGCCCCTGGGTCTAGCTTTTTAATCCAATCAGCCAGTCTGTGTCTTTTGAATGGAGATTTTTAGCCATTCACATTTAGGGTAGTTATTGACAGGTATTGTTTAATTCCTGGCATTAATTGTTTTTTATTTAAATGTTTTAAGTATCTTTTGATCATTACTTCCCCTTTTCTTAATGTTCTTCAGTGTTAGTTGGAAATTTGAGGTGGCATGATATAGCTTCTTTCTCTTTCTCACTGGCATTTTTGTTTTAATGGCAGGTTTTGCTATTTTTTGTATATCTGTGATAGTGATCATCATTATTTTGATTCCAGATGAAGGACTCCCTTGAGAATTTCTTGCAGGGCTGGTTGTGTGGTGGTGAACTCCCACAATTTTTGTTTCTCTGGGAAATACACTAATCTCCCTCATTCTGATGGAGAGCCTTACTGGGTAAAGAATTCTTGGATGGCAATATTTTTCTTTTAGTATTTTGAATATGTCATTCTACTCTCTTCTGGACTGCAGGGTTTCAGTTGAGAAGTCTGCTGTTAGTCTGGTATGGATTCCCTCATAGGTGACTTCTGACACTTTTATCTTGCTGCTTTTATTTATTTATTTTATTTTATTTATTTTTTGGGGTCCTTTTTGAGACCAGCTGCACCGCGCTCAGCCAGTGAGTGCTGTGAGTGCACCAGTCATCCCTATATAGGATCCGAACCTGCGGTGGGAGCGCTGCTGCGCTCCCAGTGCCGCACTCTCCCGAGTGCGCCACAGGCTTGGCCCTATCTTGCTGCTTTTAGAATTCTCTCCTTGTCATTGAGCTTTGCAAATTTGACTATAATGTGTCTCAGAGAGGATCTTTTGGGATTGAATCAGTTTGGGGATATTAGAACTTCCTGGGTCTGAAAGTGTGCATCTCTCCCTACACCTGGGAAGTTTTCTGTTACTATTTCCTTGAATAGGTTTTAATACCTTTTTCTTTTACCTTCCCTTCTGGAATACCCACAATTTGGGTATTAGAGCGCTTGAAGTTGTCTGCTATCTCTCTTAGATTTTCTTCATTATTTTAAGTTCTTCTTTCCTTTTTGCTATCTGCCTGGGTTATTTCAAAAAAAGACTATTTTTGAGATCTGAAATTCTTTCTTCTGCTTGCTCTAGTCTGCTGCTCAAGCTTTCTATTGTGTTTTTTATTTCACTAAGTGAATCTTTCATTTCTAGGAGTTTTTTTTCGCACTTTTTAAAAGGTATTTATCTCTTTGTAAATTTCCTCCCTCATATTCTGGATATTTTTTCTTGTTTCCTTGTGTCCTCTTATTGAACCTTCTTTTTTTTCTCTTCAAGTTTTCTTAAGATCATTGCTCAGAATTTCTTTTCAGACATTTCAAGTATTCCCTGTTCTATGGAGTCTGGAATTTGAGCATTACTGTTTTCCTTCAGTGCTGTCATATCTTCTTGTTTGTATGTAGTTCTAGTATTTTTTCATTAATGTTTGGTCATCTGGTAGAGGACTTGCTTCTTTTATTACTCCTGGGTTGTCTGTGAGGATAAAGATATTATCCTCTATTTGCAGGCTGTACTGTTGACTCTTCTTATATCAATGTAGTTGAGTGAGTGGCAGGTTGCCTGTAGAGTGGCCCTCTCTGCTACTGTGGTGGTGAACTGTTCTTGTGACAGAAGGTGTGGTGGTGTCTATATTATACCACCTTGGCTCCTGTTCCAGCTTTCCATGGCCATAGACTGAGCCCCTGGTGCTGAACAGTTCTCGACTCACCTTGGTGGCTGCTGGGCCTTTGTGTGCTTCCCTTCTCTGCAGTGTCTTAGACTGGGTCCTGGTGCCACATGGGTCTCATCTCTGCTTGGTGGCTGCTGGGCCTGTGGGCACTTCCATTCCCCCAAGGGCCTTAGACTCTGTAGTATAGTTTAGCATCATGTAATATTATGCCTCCAGGTTTATGTTTTTTTACTCAGGATTGCTTTGGCAATTCGTTGTCTTCTGTTCTTCCATATGAATGTTAGGACTGTTTTTTTTACAATTCTGAGAAAAATGTCATTGGAATTTTGATGGGGATTGCATTGAATCTGTAGATCACTTTTGGTAATATGGACATCTTCACAATATTAATTCTTCTGATCCAAGAGCATGGAATATCTTTCCGTCTTCTTTTCTCCTCTTTAATTTCTCTCCACAGTGGTTTGTAGTTCTCATCATAGAGATTTTTTTACATCCTTGGTTAAATTTTTCCTAGGTATTTTATTTTTGTGTAACTATTATAAATGGGCTAGCTTTCTTGATTTCTTTTTCTGCTAGTTCATTGTTGGAGCATAGAAATGCTACTGATCTTTGCGTGTTGATTTTTTATCCTGGTTCAGGCCTCTCTGGGGTGGGGATACTTCGCATGTTAGAGGAAAATGAATAAACTGTGGTAGATGAATTATGTTATTATTTCTTTAAAAATCTCTCTTTTAAATAATGTCACTCACACCCATGTGACTTTTCAGAGCCTCAAAGTAGAGTAGATGGCGTACACTTCCTTATGCTACTAATTTCAAGTTTGGCCATGTGACTTGCTTTGGCCAATGAAATGCTAGCAATTATGATTGAACAGAGGTTTTAAACATGCTTGTATGGTTTGGCTTATGCTCTTGCACTTCTGCCATCTGACATGAGAAAGAGTATGCCTTGGATGACAGCTGGTTCTAAAATAAGTAACATGGGAAACAGACCCAAACCTGACCTGAAACTTAAAAAAAAAAAAGCCCCAAGGTTACCTACAGATCTATGAGAAAGAAAAATAACCATTAATTGCTGTAAGCCACTGAGATTTTCTTTTTTAATTCAGCATTATCACAGAAATAATTAATATACCTTGAATTGCACATCTAGGCAGAGAGAGTTTGAGACTAGCTCAAAGATTTATCAGTGGTGTCAGGGTAGAATGGGTGAGAAGCCAAAGTTTTCCTCAAGAGGGGTACAAAGTAGCTGAGACAGTGTTGGATTTGGAGAGGCCTTGATGTAGTGAGGGATGGTGTACCTGTAAGCTATGTGGATATGCATAGAACTAGATGGGTAAACCTACATTATAACAGATGTCAATGTATTTCAGTGGCAACAGAAGAGTGGATACTGCCAGGCTTCCTGTGATGCTGTGACTTAACATAACCTTTTTTCCCAGAATTTAGATGTAACCCTGGGGGCAAAGGGAGCAATGGGATGAGTGAGGTCCTGAATTAACCAAATTTTACAGAATTAACTGAGATTAATTTTCTGCCAAGCAGAAGAAGAGAAATTTAAATTAGAAATTAAGTTCAATTATAAAAAAAAGTAAAAGCAAAAACACAGAAAGTTAAATTTATCCTTCATCTGTGTTGATGCCCTGGGGCTCACAAGACATAATTATATTAAATTAAATTGAAGAAGGAAATTGAAACAATAGGGACACTAAATAAAACTACTTCCATAATGAAGAACAGCAGTGTGAAGAAGTCCTGAGATCTACATGGAGATGAAAGCAATAACAGCAACATAGAAGTTACTGGAGCCATGTAAAAAAGCATTGTTTGACGAGAAAAAGAAATATTTTGGTGTGATACAGAGTAGGTAGTTTAGTGCTTTATGCTGCAAGGAAAACACGTGATTACCTTAACACCCTGGCAGTGAAAGAGATATTCTTGTGGGTCTTAGGTTACAGCAATAATAGTGGTTGAATCTTGGACTACATACTATTTCCGTTACTGTTTACATTATTGTTCTCAATCTTTTGTTTTTACTCTCTCCAGCTTGGAAAGACCTGGGCATGTGTTTAATTTACTTCCCATTTTCACTCCCATTGCCCTAGTCCAGACTGTCAGAAACCTAACTACAATACTATATCCTGCTTGTACAATCTGTTTCTCATGCAGTCACCAGAGCTATCTTCCTGTCAATTTTACCAGAAACTGAAGTTAACATAGGATTTTCTTTTTTTTTTTTTTTTTGTCTTTCCGCGCTTCCCAAGCAACGCACTATCCAGTGCACCACCGGGCTGGCCCCTAACATAGGATTTTCCACAGTGAGCCCTAAACTCTGTTTTGGCAACATTATTATAAGTTTTGTTTTCAAGAAAAAGTCTATTATTTTTTTTTTTTTTGTCTTTTTTCCGTGTCCGGCAATGGATCGCAACCCTCAGTGTTGCCCCCATACCGGACCGGGGACCGGCAACGGGATCGCAAGCCTCGGTGTTGCTCCCGCGCCTCGCTCAGCCAGTGAGCGGGAGCCGGTCTGTATGTGGGATCTGAACCCTCGGACGGGAGCGCCACCGCGCTTCCCAAGTGGCGCACTATCCAGTGCGCCACCGGGCCGGCCCGAAAAAGTCTATTTTTTAAGCCAGAGAATGCATTGTGAATATCTAGAAATGGTGTCCACGAGGGGAAAACATAAAGCTCATTTAGAAGCATTAGATTTATAGTTGAAGTTTTCCTCATAAGATGTCAAAAGCATGATTAGTTCTTTTTCCAATTAATGAATGCAAATAAATATATTTGCTGCTACAGGCCAAATAAAAAATTCCCAACACTTTAACATTTAGTACTAGGCTTAATTTTCTAACAGATACACATGTAAGCCTTAGGGAGAGAAAATAATTAAGTTTTTAAAATCACTTTAATGAATTATAAAAAGTGTTTTAAGCAGAAATGAATAACCAATAAGTGCCATAAGTGATTTATTTTCTGAAATATATAGTTGTCTTTGCTCCTTTTTGTTCAAAATATGGTCCTAAATCATTTTGGATATCATAACAAAATGACTCAACTCAAGATTTGATTACATCTCATTAAATCATTAATGGGTTTATGACTTTATTGAAATCTCCGTACTTGTAGCAGGCTGACAATGAGCTCTCCTTTGTTGTAAAGAAAAGCTGTCTAGGCTAAAGAAACAGGCTTCTATGAATTTTAAGGCATACAGTGCTTAATTCCTTCCTTCCTTCCCTTCTTTCATTTCTCTCCCTCCCTTTCTTTTTCCTCTTCTTTCTCCTCCACCTCCTTCTTGTTCTTGTTCTTCTCCTTCTCTCTCTCCCTTCCTCCCTGCAAGCTTCCTTTTCTCCTTCCTTCCCTTTTTCTCTTCCTTTCTTTCCTCTCAAGATCATGCCTTTGGCTTAAAGTGATTAGTATTCTGTGATGCAGAACAAAACAATAGCTCACAAAATTTTAAGTATCTCACTTCAGAGAGAAAAGTGGGAAATGGCTTATCCTCTATTTTTCACATATTCAAAGAAGATGAGAAAAAAGCCTCACAAACTGTACTTCAGAGGCTGGGATCCTTAAAAGTTTTTGTCTCCCTTCAAAGATGCTTTCTGACATACGAAACTATGTTACGTTAATTTCATTTAGTTAAAATGCCTTCCATGATTCACTTTTCCAACCCTCCCACCACCAGAGTTGACCTACTACCTATGCTATTTTTCTACCTTGCACTTACTTTGTATAGCACACTTGCAATACTATACTGTAAATACTTTTTAAAATGTTTCTTTCTCCTACAAGCCTATCGACTTTTTGAAGTCACATATTCTGTTTTATTGATCTCTGTATGCATAGTACCTAGCACAGTGCCCACAGCATTGTAGGAACACAATAAGTATTTGTTGAAAGAAGGAATTCAGAAAAATATTGTAAAACATGTTTTGCCATTGACTGATTGATTGATTGATTGATTCATTCAATCACTTATTTGAGTAACCCAAGCAATCTATAAATATCATTTAAGTATTTACCATGCCAGGCACAGATTATATAGTGATGAAATAGGTATTAATAAGGTATTGTCCTTTCCCTCTAAAACGCTCAGTGTACGTGAGATATATGACACACAGATATCAAATATTAGAGAATGATATGGTATAAGTATATAAGATTGTCGCGAAAACCAAATGGCTTGTATAGGTCTAAGTGCTGCAAAAACTCAAAAGAGGGAGAGAACAGTGTGTACTCTGTTGGTCATGGAGAGTTTTATGAAAAAAGTAAGGCTTTATTGAGGTCCTGAAGCATTGTCTGGCTAGGTTGTTCAGGTACCAGAGAAACGTTATGTGCAAAGTTGATAGAGAGATGATAAACATGAAGAGGAGATGGAAGGGAAGAGAAGGAATGTGGTAGGCCAAATAAAGGGGCCAAGGTATAGTCACATCCTAATTCCTAGAACCTGTTAATGTTACCTTATATGGAAAAAGGGACTTTGTAGATGTGATTAAGAATCATGAGATAGGGAGATGATCCTGGTTTATCCAGCTGGGCTTGATATTATCACAAAGGTTCTTATAGAGGGATGTGGGAGGAGTCAGAAGCAGATGAAAGTCAGTGTCAGTGGAAGCAGAGGGGCAGAGAGAAAAAGGAAGATGCTACAGTGCTGCCACTGAACATGGAGAATGGGGGTCACAAGTCAAGGAGTAGAAGATGAAAAAGTCAAGCAAATGAATTATTCCCTGGATCCTCCAAAAGGAATATAATGCTGCTGACACTTTGATTTTAAGCCAGGGAAGTGCATTTCCAACATCTGACCAAAAAACATTTTAAGATAGTAAATTTGTGTTATTATAAACCATTAAAATTGTGATTAATTTGTTACAGCAGCAATACGAAATTTAAAGAAACATCTGCCAACTAAGAAAATGCCAGGCCCAGATGCATCACTGGTGAATTACATCAAAGATTTAACAAAGAAACAATTCCAATTTTATGCAAAATCTTCAGGAATATATGGAGATAATGTTACACTAATACCAAAAATCAGACAGAGGCATTACAAGAAAACTGCATATAGGTATCGCTCATGTATATAGACCCAAACATAATTTTTAAAATATTACCAAAACAATGTAGCCATATATAAAAATGTAGTACATCATGACCATGTGAGGAAACTAGGAGCAGTACAATGGGAGTTTTGGGAAGTGAATTCAGAAAGGTAAATTTGATTCAGAATGTGGAGTCCTTTAATGACAAGTTATGGATCTTGGATCTTTCTCTGTGACAATTTTGACACTATTCTTTTCAGGCATCCTAATACACACTTGCTCTTTCATATAGTGACACATCACTTCACTTGTTTGCTTTAACTGTAAATGCAAGTATTTGTTGGAATCTAGCAAGAAAATCAAGGACTTCTGCTTCTTGCCAAAATGGAGTAACAGGGACTACAATTAATTAAATCATTGGACATCAGGCAACAAAGAACAGTGATTCTTAAAAAATGAAAATCTAATGAGGTGAGTCCTACATTGAGAAAGTTTCCAAGCTGAGACTCAGGGAAGTAGAATTCAGGTGGTGTCTGGAAGTTTCTGTGATTTGAGAAGATGTTGCTGAGAGTCTAGGCATACCAAAGCAACCAAAGTTCACAGGACAAAGTGCCAGAGAAGAGAGAACTACCCTGAAAAAGAACTCCAGGGAATGACAGAGTTTTCCTAGAATATTCAGTTGAGTACTGATCAGAGCAACATGTGAGAAAACTACCCAAATTTGGGGAAAGAATCATTCACAAGGATTAGAGGAAAGAATCCTTGGAGCTTCTACAGGATTAGGAATAGGGCCTCTTATTGCCAGCCAGAGTAAAAGCCTCATAATTTGCAGGACATGAGAGAATACTCAGGTTTTGCCTCAGTGATAAGAAAAAATAATACCTGGCTTAAGTACTGCTCTGATCATGACTAAAAAACCTGAATAGAAAAATCCAAAAAAGCAAACTGTTAAAAAACTTCATTGCATTCTAGAAAAAAAATGATGAATATTTATAGTAATTCAAAAGTGTCCAGCACCCAACAAGGCAAAATTTACAATAGACTATTGTGAAAAAGACTATTCATAATGAGGAGGAAAATCAATCAACCTGACCCGGAATTGATAGAAATGATATAATAAGTTGACAAGGCCATTGAAGCCATTATTATAACTGTATTCCACATGTTTGAGAAGCTAAAAGATATAGCATGTTAATAGAGACATGAAAAGAGAGGCAGAATAAAATTTGAAAAATTATAGCCAAAATTTTTCCAATTTAATAAAAATCATAAACCAACTGATCCAATAATGTCAACAAACCTAAGGAAAATAAAAAACATGCAAAAATGTCTCCAAAGCATATAATAATAAAACTGTTTGAAACCAGAGATAGAGAAAATTTTTAAAGTTGCCAGAAAAAAAGGCATATTTCATACAGAGAATAAAAGCTCAGCATAAGAGCTGATTTCTTATCATAAACAATGCAAGCTAGAATACATAGGAGCAACATATTGTAAGTTTTGAAAGAAAAGAGAGCCCTTGTAATCTAGGCTTTATTTCCCCCAGCTTTATTGAGGTCTAATGGACACATAAAAATTGCATATATTTAAAGTGTAAAACTTGATACTTTGGTAAATATATTTATTGTGAAATGATAAGTACAATCAAGCCAATTAACACACCCATTATCTCATACAGTTACCATTGTGCATGCCGGTGTGTGTGTGGATGTGGTAAAAACACTTAAGATCTATTCTCTAGTTAAGCTTCAAGTATACAATACAGTATTATTAACTATAGTCATAATGCTATACATTACATCCCCGGAACGTATTAATCTTATAACTGAAACTTTGTACCCTTTGGTTAACATTTCCCCATTCCTTTCCCACACTAACCCAGTCCCTAGCAACTACCCTCTACTCTGTGCTTCTATGAATTTGAATTTTTTAGATTTCACATATAGTTGAGATCATACAGTATTTGTCTTTCTGTGTCCAGCTTATTTCACTTAGCATACAGTAGTCCCTCCTTATCTATGGAGGATACATTTCAAGACCCCCAGTGGATGTCTGAAACCATGGATAGTACTGAATCCTATATATATTATGTTTTTCCTTATACATGTATACCTATGATAAAGTTTTAATTTATAAATTAAGCTCAGTAAGAGATTACCAACAACTAATAATAAAATAGAACAATTATAACAATAATTTTATACTGTGATAAAAATTATGTCAATGTGGTCTCTCTCTCTCAAAATATCTTATTGAACTGTACTTACCCTTCTTGTAATGTGAGATGATAAAATGTCTAATTGATGAAAAGTGAGGTAAATGACATAGGCATTGTCACTCAGCACTATCATACTACTGACCTGATAATGATATGTCAGAAGGAGGATCACCTGCTTCAAGTGATACTGGATGATCTAGTCATAATGATGCTGATGACTAATGGGTGGGTAGTGCATATGGAGTGGATATACTGGGCAAAGGGATGATTTATGTTGTCCTGTTGGCAGGGCGAAGCACCAAAGGGCAAGATTTCATCATGCTAATTCAGAATAGCCCATAATTTAAAACTTGTAAATTGCTTATTTCTGGAATTTTCCATTTAATATTTTTGGAGCATGTTTGACCATGGGTAACTGAAGCCACAGAAAGCAAAACTGCAAATAAGGGGAGATTATTGTAATGTCCTCCAGGTTCATTCATGTTGTCACAAATGGTAGAACCTCTTATTTTTAATGGCTGAACAGTATTCCATTGTGTGTATATATATGTATATATGTGTATACATTTTCTAATTCCATTAACTCACTGTAGGACACTTAGGTTGTTTCCATGTCTTTGCTATTGTGAATTATGCTGCAATAAACATGGAATTGCAGATATCTCTTCAAGATACTAATTTCATTTCCTTTGGGTATATACCCACAAGTGGAATTTCTGGATCGTATAATAGGTCTATTTTTAACTTTTGAGAAACCTACATATTGTTTTCCATAGAAGCTGCATAATTTTGCATTCCCACCGACCGTGTACAAGAGCTCCCTTTTCTCCACACCCTTGACAACACTTGCTATCATTTGTCTCTTTCATAACAGCCATCCTAACAGGTGTTAGGTGATATCTCATTGTGGTTTTGATTTGCATTTCCCTGATGATTAGTGATGCTGAACACCTTTTTATATACCTGTTGGCCATTTGCATGTCTTTGGAAAAATGTTTATTTAGGTCACTTGCCAATGTCTTCCAGATTATTTGTCTTTTTGCTATTGAGTTCTATAAATTTGTTATATATTTTGGATATTAACCCCTTATCAGATGTATGATTTGCAAATATTTTCTACCATTTTGAGATGTGCAGGTCTGACTCTAGGGGTATGAATGGGTGTGCATCCTGCCAGGTTCCTGGGTCGGCAGGACTGTCCCCGGACCATGACTGACCGAAGCTGGAGCAAGGTCACAGAGTTGCTTCAATGTCTTTAATTGGACTGAACTTGGTGGGCCTGCATATGGGACACAAATAGGTGTGTCTCTAGTTAGGTCCCTGGGTGGGCAAGACTGCTATCAGACCATAGCAGAGAGGGGCTGGAGCTGGATCATGGGCTACTTCAGTGTCAACAGCTGGGGCTGAGGTTGGCAGGCCTGTTACCTGAGGTATGAGAGGGCATGACACATCCTGGGGCCCTTAGCAGATGATGCTGGTGGCTGGACCAAGGCCAAATGGGGCTGTAGATACCAGGTGGACAGGGCAGTTTCTGGGTCTGTAGCTGGAACCATGGTCAGCAAGCTTGCCACCCGTACATGAACCTTGGCTTTGGGCTCCACCAGGATTTCACAACCTTTTACCTGGATCCCAAAGCTTCTACAAAGGTATTTTTCTCCATAGATGGATGCCATTTATTGTTGCTGTGGGGGGATATTAGTGGAAGAGCTCATATTCCAACATCTTGCTGATGTCACTTTCCCTACAATTTTTATTATATATTTTCATTTTTACTTTTTAACTGAAACATAATTAATTACATATATTTGTGGGGTACAGAATTGAATATCAATACATGTATACAATATATGGTGCTAAAATCAGGATAACTGGTACACTCATGTTTATAAAATGCAATCAATCTTTATGACCCTTAACTAATTTCTCACTAACCCCCTTCCCCCCACTTTCCCAACTCTAATAACCACAGTTCTGTTCTTTTTTTTTGAAAGTACAATTTATTATTGTGATTGTTTCTTCCCTTCCTTCTTTCTTCCCTTCCTTCTTTCCCTCCCTCCCTCCCTCTCTCTATCTCTTTCTTTCCTTCTCTCTGTCTCTCTCTTCATTCCTTCCTTCCTTTGTCTCTCTCTCTCCCTCCTTAACATCTTTCATTCCTTCTTTTCTCCCTTCCTCCCTTCACTTTCATTTCCTTCCCTCCCTCTCTCCCTCTCTTTCTTTCTTTCTTTTAGCTCCAATTATGAGTGAGAACATGTGGTATTTCTCCTTCTGTGCCTGACTTGTTTTGCTAAACATAAGTTTCTCCAAACTCATCCATGTTTCAGAGAATGGTAGAATTTCATTTTTTATGGCAGAATAGTATTCCATTGAGCATATATACCAAATTTTCCATATCCAGTCATCTGTCAGTGGACATTTAGGTTGATTCCAGCTCTTGGCTACTGTAAATAGAGCTGCACTAAACATGGGAGAGTAGGTATCACTTCAACATAATGATCTCCATTCCTTTGGGTATATACCCAGAAGTGGGATTGCTGGATCATATGACAATTCTACTTGTAGCTGTTTGAGGAACCTCCATACAGTTTTCCATAATGGCTGCAATAATTTACAGTCCCACCAACAGCATAGGAGGCTTCCCCTTTCTCCACATCCTTGTCAGCATGTGTTATTCTATTCGTGATAATAGCCAGTCTAACATTTGTGAGATGATATTTCAATGTGGTTTTGATTTGCATTTCTCTGATGCTTAGTGATGTTGAGAATTTTTTCACATACCTGTTGGCCACTTGTATATCTTCCTTTGAGAAATGCCAAATCAGCTCCTTTGCCCATTTTTTAATTGGGTTACTTGTTTTCTTACTTTTGAAGTGTTTGAGTTCTTTGTATATTTTGGATATTACTCCCTTCTCAGATGCATAGTTTGCCAATATTTTCTCCCATCCTGTAGGCTGTCTTCCATTCTGTGAATTGTTTCTTTTGCTGTGCAGAAGCATTTTAGTTTGACAAAATACAATTTGTTTATTTTTTCTTTTGTTGCCTGTGCTTTTGGTGTCTTATTCATGCAGTCTTTGTCCACTCCTATGTTCTGAAGTATTTCCCTTATGTTTTCATTTAGGAGTTGTATAGTTTCAGGTATTATAATTAAGTCTTTAATCCATTTTGAGTTGAGTTTGGTATATGGTGATAGGTATAGATCTAGCTTCACTCTTCGACATATAGATGTCCAGTTTTCCCAGCACCATTTATTGAAGAAGCATTTTCTCCAATGTATGCTCTTGTTGCCTTTGCCAAAGAACAGCTGGCTGTAAGCATGTGGGTTGATTTCTGGGTTATCTATTCCATTCCATTGGTCTGTCTGTTTTTATGCCAGTACCATGTTGTTTTAGTTACTATAGCATTGTAGTATAGTTAGAAGTCAGGGAAGGTTATGCCTTTGGCTTTATTTATTTATTTATTTATTTATTTATTTTTGCTCAGGATTGCTTTGGCTCTTTGCAGTTTTTTGTTGTTCCATATTAATGTTAGGATTGTTTTTTTGAAATCTGTGAGGAACGTCATTGACATTTTGATGGGGATTGCATTGAACCTGTAGATTGCTTTGGGTAGTATGGACATTTTCAAAATGTGAATTCTTCAAATCCCAGAGTATGGAATGTCTTTCCACCTTTTTGTGTCATCTTTAATTTCAGCAGTAATTTACACTTCTTGTCTAGAGATCTTTAATCCCCTTGGGTAAATTGATTCCAAGGTGTTTCATTTTTTTGGTCACTATTGTAAATGGGCCTGCTTTTTTGACTTCTTTCTCTGCTAGTTTGTTATTGGAGTATTAAAATGCTATTGATTTTGTGTGTTGACTTTATATCCTGCAATTTTACTAAAATTATTTATTGGCTCTAAGAGTTTTTTGGCACAGTCTTTAGGTTTTTCTATTTAGGATCATGTCATCTGCAAAGAGGGACAGTTTGACTGCATCTTTTCCTATCTGGACACCTTTATTTATTTCTCTTGCTTGATTGCTCTGGTTAGTACTTCCAATACTATGTTAAATAGGACTGGTGAGAGTGGGCATCCTTGTCTTGTTCCTGTCCTTAAAGGAAAAGCTGATTCCCCATTCAGGATTATATTGGTAGTGGGTTTGTTGTATATGGCTTTTATTGTGTTGAGATACTTTCCTTCTATAAGTAATTTGCTGAGAGTCTTTATCATAAAGTGATGTTGAATTTTGTCAAATGCTTTTTCTGAATCTATTGAGATAATCATATGGTTTTTGTCCTTGATAGTTTTGGTGTGGTGTATCACATTTATTGACTTGAACATGTTGAACCATCCTTGCATCTCTGAGAAGAATCCCACTTGATCATGGTGTATAATTTTTTTGATTTGTTGCTATATTCTGATTGCTAATATTTTTTTGAGAATTTTTCCATCTATGTTCATCAAAGATACTGGCCTGTCATTTTTTTTTTTTTGTTGTATTTTTGTCTGGTTTTGGCATCAGGGTGATGCTGGTCTCACAGAACGAGTTTGGGAGAATGGTCTCTGTTTCAGTTCTTTAGAATAGTTTGAAGATAATTGGTATTGATCCTCTTTGAATATTTAGTAGAATTCAGCAGTGAAGGCATCCAGTCCTGGGCCTTTCTTTGTTGGGAGACACGTGATTACTGCTTCAGTTTCCTTGCTTGCTATTGGTCTGTTCAGGTTTTGTGTTTTCTTGGTATAGTTTTGGTAATTTGAATTTGTCCAGAAATTTATCTATTTTGCCAGGTTTTCAAATTCATTGTATAGTTGTTTATAATAGTCTTTAATGATTCTTTGTATTTTTGTAGCATCAGTTGTAATGTCTCCTCTTTCATTTCTGATTTTTGTTGTTTAGGTCTTCTTTCTACTTTCTTTTTTTAGTTAGCCTTGCTTCCAGTTTGTCTATATTTTTTATCTTCTCAAAAAATAACATATTGTTTCATTGATCTTTTGCATCATTGTTTGGGTTTCTATTTCATTTCATTCTGCTCTGGTGATAATTATTTATTTCTGTCTACTAATTTTGGGGTTAGATTGTTCTTGTTTTTCTAGTTCTTTGAGTTGTAGTGTTAGGTTGTCTATTTGGAATCTTTCTATACTTTTGATGTAAGCATTTATCACAATAAACTTCCCTCTTAGTACTGCTTTAGCTGTATCTCATAGTTTTGGTATGATGTGTCTTTATTTTCCTTAGTGGCAATAAATTTTTTGATTTCCTGTTTAGTTTTTCTTTGACATGTAGGTCATTCAGGAGCATGTTGTTTACCTTCTGTATTTTTGTATAATTTCCAGTTTCACTTTTTATTTTTTTTTTATTTTTATTTTTTTTTTGTCTTTTGTCTTTTTTTTCCGTGTCCGGCAACGGATGCCGCGCTTCCCAAGCGGCGCACTATCCAGTGCGCCACTGGACCGGCCCGAGTTTCACTTTTTATTAATCCTAGTTTTAATCTAGTTTGATAATATATCTGAAATGTTTTCAATTTTTAAAAATTTGTTGAGACTTGATTTATTACCTAACCTGTGGTCTATCCTGGAGAATGTTCCATGTGGTGATGTGAAAAATGTATATTCTGTATTTGTTGGATGAAACGTTCTCTAGATATCTGCCAAGTCCAATTAGTCTGAAATTTAGTTTAGATCCTGTGTTGCTTTGTTGATTTGTTGCCTAGGTGATATGTCCAATGCTGGGAGAGGTGTGTTCAGGTTCCCAACTATTATATTGGAGTCTATCTCTTTCTTTAGGTCTAATAGTATTTGCTTTATATATCTGGATGCTCTGGTGTTGGGCATATATATTTATGATTGTTATGTCTTCTTCCTGAATAGATCCATTTATCGCTTTATAATGGCCTCTTTTTATGGTTGTTGGTTTAAAGTATGTTTTATTTGATTTAAGAATAGCTACTGCTACTCATTTTTGGTTTCCATTTACATGGTGTATATTTTTCTATCCCTTTACTATTAGTCTATGTGTGTCTGTATGGGTGAACTGAGTCTCTTAAAGACAACATGTAGTTGGGTCTAGCCTTTTAATCCAATTAGTCAGTCTGTGTCTTTTGAGTGAGGAATTCAATCCATTTACATTTAGAGTTCTTATTTAGACGTATTGTCTTACTCATGACATTTAATTGCTTTTCCTATGGTTAAATTAAATATTTTTTGTTCCTTACTTCCCCTTTTATTGTTTGTCTTTGGTTTTCAATGTTTTCTTTGAGATGGTATGGAATATTTTCTTTCTCTTTCTCATTTGCATATCTCCTCTACCAGTGGTGTTTGTTCTTTCTAGTATGTTCATGGTAGTGATTATTTGTTTTTGAGTTCCAGGTGCAAGACTTACTTAAGGATTACTTTTAGGGCTGGTCATATGGTGGTAAACTCCCAAGCTTTTGTTTGGCTGGGAAATACAATATTGCTCCTCCTTTTCTGATGGATAGCCTTGCTGGGTATACTATTCTTGAGTGACAGATTTTATCTTTTTGTGCTTTATATGTGTCATCCAGATCTCTTCTGGCCTGTAGAGTTTCTGTTGAGAAGTCTGTTGTTAGCCTGATGGGGATCCCTTGTAGGTGACTTAATCCTTTTCTCTTGCTGTTTTTAGGATTCTCTGTTTGTCTCTGACTTTTGACAGTTTGATTACAATGTGTTTTGGAGAGGACCTTTTGGATCGAATCTGTCTGGGGACCTTTTTGCCTTTTGGATCTGAAAGTCAGTATCTCTACCAATATCTGGGAAACTGTCTCCTATTATTGCACTGAATATGTTTTCAATGTCTTTTCCTTTCTCCTCCCCCTCTAGAACACCCATGGTTTGAATATTTGTGTGCTTAAGGTAGTCTGCTAGGTTTCTTACATCTTCTTTTTGTTATTTTCTTTCTTTTTTTTTTTTAAGTTTTATTACCCTTATTAGCAATCTTATCAAATTGCTCTGTAACTGTCTGCTACTTTGGGAATCTCTCCCTTTAGATTGAGTTCCTCCAAAGCAGGGATTGTCTTTCTTCATTTTGCATTCTTTGCCTTAAAAAAACCCAAGAGATCAAATTGATAGCATGTAAGACAAACCATATAACCATCAATAAAAATAATAAAACTGGGTTAATGGATACAAGCATTGTAGATTCGGTGTCACCTTCAGCACTCAATTTAATTCTGCACATTGCTTTCGTTGTTCAGTTTCAAAAACCTGAATTGTGCAGTTGAGCAGTTGCAGGATGGAATCTTTTAAAATTTATTTGTGTGTTTACTTATTTTATTTGCCCCTACATGTAAGTGAGAACGTGCAGTAATTGTCTTCCTGTGCCTGGCTTATTTCACTTATAATTTTCTCTAAGTTCATCCATGTTGCTGTCAATGGTAATATTTCATTCATTTTTATAGAAGAGTAGTATTCCAGTTTGTTGATATACCACATTTTCCTTATTCACTCATTTGGTGATGAGAATTAAGGCTGGTTCCAACTCTTGACTATGGTAAATAGTGCTGCAATAAACATGGGAGTGCTGGTATCCCTTCGACATGATGATTTCCACTCCTTTGGGCATATATCCAGTAGTCAGATAGCTGGGTCATATGGCAGTTCTACCTGTAGTTGTTTGAGGAACCTCTAAACCATTTTCCATAAGAGCTGCACCAATTTACAGCCCCAACAACAGTGTAGGAGGGTTCCCCTTTCTTTGCATCCTTGCTAGCATTTGTTATTCTCAGTCATTAGGATATTAGCCAAACTGGAGTGAGATGATATCTCAGTGTGGTTTTGATTTGCATTTCCCTGATGCTGAGGG
>NW_007726121.1:385969-390761 GCF_000696425.1 Galeopterus variegatus
TTTTTTTTTTTTTTTTTTTTTTTTTTTAAATGGCTCTTGGCCATTCTCATATCTTCCTTTGAGAAATGCCTATTCAACTCCTTTGCCCATTTTTTAATTGGGTTACTTGTTTTTTGTTAAGTTGTTTTAGTTCTTTGTATATTCAGGATATTAATCCTTTGTTGGATACACATTTTGCAAATATTTTCTCCCACTCTGTTGGTTGTCTTTTTGCTCTGTTAATTGTTTCTTTTGATGTGCATAAGCTTTTTAGTTAGATATAATCCCATTTATTTATATTTTCTTCAGTTGCCTGTGATTTGGGGGTCATATTCATAAAGTCTATGCTCAGTCTTACTTCCTGAAGTGTTTCCTCTATGTTTTCTTTTTAGAGTTTTATTGTTTCAAGATGTATATTTAATTCTTTAGTCCATTTTGAGTTGATTTTGGTCTATGGTGAGAGTTATAGGCCTAGTTTAATTCTTCTATGTGTGGATATCCAATTATCCCAGCACCATTTATTGAAGAGTCTGTCTCTTTCCATAAGTGTATATTCTTAATGCTTTTGACAAAGATCAGATGGCTGTAGGTATATGGGCTGATTTATGCATTTACTATTTTGCTCCCTTAGTCCGTGTGTCTGTTTTTATGAAAGTGCCATGCAGTTTTGTCTACTATGGCTTTGTAGTATAGTTTGAAGTCAGGAAGTGTTATGCCTCTGGCTTTATTTATTTATTTATTTATTTTTGTTCAGAATTGCTTTGGCTATTCCGGGCCTTTTGTTGTTTCATATAAATGTTAGGATTATTTTTTTTCCATTTCTGTGAAGACTGTCATTGGTATTTTGATGGGGATTGCATTGAATATGTAAATCACTTTGGGTAGTGTGGACATTTTCACAATGTTAATTCTTCCTATCTAAGAGCATGGAATATCTTTGCATATTCTTGTGTCTTCTTTAATTTCTCTCAACAGTTATTTGTAGTTCTCATCATAGAGATTTTTCTCATCCTTGGACAACTTTATTCTTAGTTAGGTTATTTTTTTGGTAACTGTTGTAAATGGGCTAGCTTTCTTGATTTCTTTTTCTACTAGTTCATTGTTGAAGCATAAAAGTGCTACTGATTTTTGTGTGTTGATTTTGTATTCTGCAATTTTGCTTAAATCGTTTATCAACTCTAAAATATTTTTTTGTAGAATCTTCTACATTTTTAAAGCTCTTTTTCTTTTTCTTTCTTTTGTGTCTGCTTCGGTTATTTTTGAAAAAACCATCTTTGAGATCAGAAATTCTTTCTTTTGCCTGCTCTAGACAGCTGCTTAATTCTCAATTGTAATTTTTATTTCATTAAATGAAACTTTCAGTGCCAGGATTTCTGCTACATTATTTTTAATGGAATTTATCTCTGCGTAAATTTCCTCCTTTAAGTCCTGGATTGTTTTTTGTCACTTCATTGTGTTTTCTAACTGAGTCATCTTGTATCTCACTGAATTTGTTTAAGATTGTTACTCAAAATTTCTTTTCAGACATTTCCAGGGTTTCCTGCTCTATGGGGTCCGATACCTAGAATTATTTATTCCCATGGTGGTGCAATATTTCCTTTTTTTCTCCATATATTTAATGTGTCTTCATTGTTCTCTAGTCATCTTGTAGAGCACCTGCTTCTTCAATTATTCCTGAGTGGCCTTTGAGAAGAGCGATTTCCTCCTGTATATGTGTTTTATATTGACCACTGAGTAGGGTGTTTTCAGTATTGGTTCTGTGTAGACTTAGTAGTGTAGTCTCCGTGTGGGTACTTCTGCCATATTCAGTGTCAGTGTTGTGTGTGAGTGCTTCTGTGTTGTAGGTACTGGGGCACATAGTGGTTTCTTGCTGAGGTTAGTTGGGATTTCAAGGATGTGGGCAAGGTCTTGCATGAAATACCTGGGTTTCTTGTCATTCTTTGGCTGGAGTGAGTGACCTTAGGTGGATTTGTTGGCTCCCTAGCTAGTGTCCTGTGACCCTGATGGGTGCACTGGGATATACTGGATCTTCTCAGCTTGAATGAGTGACCCTGAGCAAGCTTTCTGTTTCCTTGTTTCGGTAGGCCAAGTCTTCTCCTGGGTCCTTGCTTCCCTTGGTTGGGTGATGGGTTGTTAGTGGCTGGGAATTTTCTTCTGTACACTATTTGGCTTTCCTGGGTTTCTGTATTCTCTGGATTCCCTGCATCTGTCTCTCCCTGGGTGAAGGCAGTCATTCTCACTGCACTTGGGGTGTAATTCTCCTTGTGAGTTTGGCCACTGGGGTGTGGGCCTGCACTGGCTTGCCTCTTTCTGGTGGCTCTGTTTGTGACCTTTCCTATGTCAATGCATGGTGTTAGTTGGGGGTCCGTCCCTTGGTCAGTCTGACTGGTGCAGTGTCAGTGGTAGTGGTATGTATGGATGTCTATGGTGGTAGCAGCAGGAGTAGTGGTGCAGACAGTATCAGCCAGGGTCCCACACCCATCTGGGCTGGCTACTGCTTCAGCATCAGCAGAGCATCCCACTCATTGCAGGTCAGGCTGATGTGGTGGCATCGGTTGGGGTCCTGTTTTCAGCCAGTCTGGCTGGTGCAATGGCTATGGCAGCAGCAGTTGCACTGCACATGACTATTTTGCAGGATCTTGCACATAGCTGGGCTAGCTGTTGAGGTGGAGTGAGTGCGGGTCCCACATGGGGCTGGTTTGGTAGGTGTGGCATCATGGACAGCCACTGGCAATGGCTACTGTATTGCAGGTGGTGGTGGCAAGCGTCCCACAGCCAGATGGGGTGGTGGCTACTGCTTCATTGTTGGCAGGTGGTCCCACGTTTAGACAGTCCAACTAGTGTGATGGGTATGGCAGAAGCAGTTGCACTGCACACAACTATGGTTGGGATTCCCTCATATGTAGCTGGGCTGACTTTTGAGTCAGCTTGGGTGGGGGTCCTGCACATGGCTGGTCTGGCTGGTGCGTCATCATAGACAGCTGTTAGCAGTGGCCACTACACTGCAGATGTCTGCAGAAGAGGTCCCATGCATGGCTGGTGTGGCAGTGTGGGCAGGGATCATGGTGGGCAGATCACTGGTCTGGTCAGTGTTGTAATGCTGGTTTGGATGGTTACTAACAGCAGCAGTGGCTAGAGCCATGCTGCTCAATGGGGTGGGGTGAAACTCACAGTGGGAAGGCAGGTGATGGTCCTGGGTCCTGACAATGTCACTGGCAAGTGCAGTGCTGTTAGTGGTGGGACTGTTCTGGTCTTCTTCTGTGGGAAAAATGCATCCGAGGTTTCTGTAGTCCACCATCTTCCTACAATCTACCCTAGAATTCTTTATTTCATAAAAATATATTTTAGAAGTGAGGAGAAAATATAAACATTTTTCAAATGTACAAAAGCTGAAAGAATGTCTCACCAGCAGACCTGGACTGCAATAAATGTTAGAGACAGTCTTTCAAGCTGAATAAAGTTGGCTTCAGCTGACATGATATGGAAATATGGATCTACACAATAGGATAAAAACACTGGAAGAGATAAACACATATATATGAGTAAATATAACTTTCTTATTGCTTAAATCTCTTTAAAAGATAATTGACTACAGTTTTGTGTGATGTCAGGAAAGAAAGTGAAGTAGGAAGCAATAGGATATTTTCTTTCCATCTGGGCAACAATTTTACAGTAGAAACTTTCCAATGTGAATATTTTCGTACTCTGGTGTTTAATACTTGCAAGTTCCTGGGGGCAGCTTGGCTGGTAAATTGTGGTTTAGTTTTATTTTAGTCATTGTGTGGTGTTGACCACTCATTCCTCTACCTCCAGCTGCATCGCAGGTATTTTTGGGGATGACAACCTATGTTTCTAGTGTGGCTTGCTGGGGCCTGGGTCAACTAAAAGGACCATGTTTTCCAAATATCAGGGTTCTGTGTTCTCATTGTTGCTCTGATTGCTGAGGTCTGGGCATGGGTAGGCCTCCCTTGTTTCAATCCCCACTTATTAGAACTCCTTCTAGGAAATTTAATGAAGCCATGGGTTCTTTTTTGACATTAATAAAGAACTGTAAGTATGGGGAAATTTAGAAGGCCACCACACACACACAGGGAAAGATACAGGTTCAGAAAAGAACTGAAAATACCTGAAACTTTCATCTCAGGCTGATTCCTGGCACAGTAACACCCTAAAACAAAACAAAACAAAACAAAACAAAGCAAAAAACAAATCCCAACAAATCTTGGAAGAAGGGTAGAATCTGATTTCCAGAGTTACATTATAAAATTCAAAAGTGCAGTTTTCAACAAAAACAAAAAATCAAAGCATACAAAGAAACAGAATAGTATAACTCATTTGAAGAACACAACAAATCAATTAACAGAAAACATATCTGAAGAATCCCAGACATTGGAGTTAGTAACAACAACTTTAAAACAACTGTCTTAAAATACTCAAAAAGCTAAAGGAAGACATGTACAATGACAGGAAAACAATGTTTAAGCAAAATAAGAATGCAAATAAAGAGATAGAAATTATAAAAAAATGAAAAGATATTCTGGAGTTGAAAAGTGCAATAACTGAAATAAAAACTATACTAGAGAGGTTTAAAATGAAATTTGAGCAAACAGACTAAAGAATCAGTAAACTTTTAGAATATAGGACTATTGGGGCCAGCCCGGTGGCGCACTGCTACAGTGCACCGCTTGGGAGTGTGGCGGCGCTCCCGCCGAGGGTTTGGATCCCACATACAGACCGGTTCCCGCTCACTGGCTGAGCGAGGTGTGGGTGCAACACCGAGGGTTGCGATCCCGTTGCCGGTCCCGGTCCGGTA
>NW_007726121.1:391047-443936 GCF_000696425.1 Galeopterus variegatus
AAAAAAAAAAAAAAAAGGAAAAAAAAAAAAAAAAAAAAAAAAAGAATATAGGACTATTGAAATGATCAAGTCTGGGGAAGAGAAAGAAAAAAGAGTAAAAGAAGTGAACAATGTTTAAGGAATCTGTGGGAAAGCATCAAGCAGATCAACAGATCCATTGTAGAAATCCCAGAAGCAGGAAGCAGGAGAGAAGAAGAGAGGAAGAGAGGAAGAGAGGAAGAGAGGGAGGGAGGGAGAGAGGGAGAGGAAGAGGGAGGGGGAGAGAGAGAGAGAGAGAGAGACAGAGAGAGAGAGAGAATATTTGAAAAAAAGTAATGACTGGACACTTCCTAAATTTTATGCAAGACATGAATCTACATTTCCAAGAAGGTCAAAGAACTCCAAGTAGGATAAATTTAGAGACTCATACTAAGACACATTTTAATCAATCCGTGAAAGCCAAAACCAAGGAAAGAATCTTGAATGCAGCAAATGAGAAGTGACTTATCCCATACAATGGATCTTCAATAAGATTATCAGTCAATTTCTCAGCAGAAACCTCAGAGGCCAGAAGGTAGTTGGATTATATATTCAAAGTGCCAAAAGGAAAAATAAAAATAAAAACTATCAACCAAGAAGACAGCACCTCCATCCCAGTGTATCTAGAAAGTGGAATCCATGTCCCAGTTGGTGCAGAAGGCAGTATCTCTACCACAGTGGATCCAGAAGATGGGACCTTCACCAGTGGGCATGAAGGACAGTGTATTGAGTTAAAGGGAATTACTCTTGAGCCTTAAGGTCTATTGGAATTTGTCCCATTGAGTTTTGGAATTATTTGGGACCTGTCACTCTTCTGTTTTCCAATTTATTCTTTTTATAATGGGAATGTCTCTCGTGTGCCTGTCCCACAATTATTTCCCAGAAGCACATAACTTGTTTGATTTCACAGGTTCATAGCTGGAACATAATTTGCCTGAAAATAAATCCTCCCCTGTGTCTCAGGCATATCTGATTTAGATATTTAGATGAGACTTTGAACTTTAGGCTTTGTAATTGATGCTGGAGTGAGTTAAGATTTTGGGGGAAGACCTAGACAAAGAAAGTAGGCAAGAGAAAGAAATAAAAGGTATCCAAATTGGAAAAGAGAAAGTCAAATTGCCCCTGTTTGTAAATGACATGATTTTATGTAGAGAGAAACATAAAGACTCTGCCAAAAAATTCTTACTTCTTATAAATTCAGTAAAGTTGCAGAATACGAAATCAACACACAAAATTCAGTACTGTTTCTATACACCAACAATGAACCAGTGGAAAAAGAAATTAAAAAAGCAATCTTTGAGGTCTGCTGGGATGTAATCAATGTATTTTGGATGTGAAAATACAGTTTATTTTAGAATTTCAGATAGAAGAGAGGACTGAATGTTCTCAACACAAAGAAATGACAAATGTTTGAGATGATGGATATGCTAATTACCCTGATTTGATTATTACTTATTGTATGCATGTATCCAAATATAATGTTGTACCCCATAAATATGTACAATTATTATGTGTTGATTAAAGATAGTAAAAATAAAAAAAAAGGACTTTGAGGTCTGCTGGGATGTAATCAATGTATTTTGCATGTGAAAAGGACATGAAATTCGGAAGTGTCAGGTGAGGAATGCTGTGCTCTGAATGTTTGTGTTCCTCCAAAATTCATATGTTGAAATCATAACCCCTAAGATAATAGTATTAGGGTTTGCAGGCTTTGGGAGGTGATTATGTCCTTAATCCCTAAATGGTATTTATGCCCTTAAAAAGAGGCTTCATATAGCTCCTTTGTCTCTTTCGCAGTGTGAGATTATAATGAAAAGACAGTTATCTATGAGGAAGTTGGCCCTTGTCAGATACTGAATCTGCTAGTGCCTAGATCTTGGCCTTCTAGCCTCCAGAACTGTCATAAACTTATTTTTTTATTATCGATGATATTTTTGTTATAGCAACCCAAAGTCACTGCGTGCAAGAAATGGACTTAAATACAAAGACATCATTTTTAAAAAAATAAAAATGTTAGAAGATATATGAGACTGTCATAGTTAGTTTTATGTGTCAACTTGGCCAGGCTATTTATTTAATTATCTAATAGTTATATAAATTGTTATTTACTCAGACATAATGTAAGTGTTGCTGTAAAGGTATGAAGGTACTTCAAAAAGTTTGTGGAAAAATAAAATTAAAAGATGCTGTATTTTTTTTTCCCAAGAACTTTTTAAGTTCCTTGTTGTTAATCAGTTAACTTCAAGTTAAGAAGGTGACATTTGATAATGTGGGTGGGCCTCATCTAATCAGTTGGAAAACCTTAAGAATCAAAACAGGTTTCCCAGAGAAGAGTCTTCCTTGCAATATTTCAATAGCTAAAGTAATTACTTGCTTGTTCCTAATTTTTAACTACATGTGTATGGTCCCAACAAACATATCTATTATGACAGTAAGAGCCTTCTAATCCCAGGAAGACCCCAGTTCTGCTTTGCTCTTTTGATTACTTGTCACAAAAGCCCATCCCAGCTAAGGTGGATCATCTTGTCTAGAAAATAGAATTATTGGTGGTCATAAAAACTTTTGGCTTCTTTAGCTGGAGGACATACTGAATTCATACTCTAAAGAAAAACTCACTCTCCTTCAGAGGAGATGAATTAGTTGTTTATCCACCAACCTATACCCAGCAAGGCTATCCTTCAGAAATTATGGAAAAGTAGTGTATTTTCCAGACAAATAAAAGCTGCAGGAGTTGACCACCACACGACCAGCCCTACAAGAAATCCTCAAGGAAGTCCTGCATCTGGAATCCAAAAAAATGATAATCACTACCATGAATACACAAGAAAGAACAAAACCAACTGGTAGAACAAAAATCTACTTATTTATTTTTGTGGGGTAAAGTGCATTGTTTCAATGCATGCATACACTACACAATGATTCACTTGGGGTAGATAGCATAGTATTGTACCCTAGTCCACCACTTCTCCTCTCCCATCCCACTGCCCTTCTGGTCTCTTGTAACCACTATTCTACTCTCTAACTCTATGAGAATCACATTTTCTTTTTAGATTCCACATATGAGCAATATCATGTGGTATTTGTCTTTCTATGCCAGACTTACTTCACTTAACATGATGGTTTCCAGTTCCATCCATGTTGCTGCAAATGACAGACTATAATTTTTTTATAGCTGTGTATATATACTCCAGATTTTTTATCTATTCTTCTTTGATGGACATTTAGGTTAGTTCCATTTCCTGGCTATTGTGAATAGTGCAGCAATGAACGTGGGAGTGTGGGTGTCTTTTATATATTGATTTCATTTCCTTTGAGTATATATCTAGTAGTAGGATAGCTGGGTCACAAGGTAGATCTACTTTTAGTTCTCTGAGGAATCTCTAAATTGTTTGCCACAATAGCTGTACCAATTTACATTCCTATCAACAATGTAGGAGGTTTCCTTTTTCTCCCCATCATCACCAGCATTTGCTATTTTCTGTTTTGTTGGTAATAACCATTCTAACTGGAGTGAGGTGGTATCTCACTGTAGTTTTAAATTGAATCTCCACGATGATTAGTGATGTTGAGCATTTTTTTAATATACCTGTTGGCCATTTATATATCTCCTTCTGAGAAATGTCTGTTCAGGTCCTTTGCTCATTTATTAATTGGGTTGATTGTTTTTTTTTTTTTTTTTTTTTTTTTTTGCTGTTGAGTTGAGTTCCTTATATATTCTGGATATTAGCCCCCTTGTTTGATATGTGGTTTGATTACATTTTCTCCCATTCTGTAGGTTATCTCTTTACTTTGTTGATAGTATCCCTTGATGTGCTTTTCAGTTTGATATAATCCCATTTGTGTATTTTTGCTTTAGTTGACTATGCCTTCATAGTCTTGCTCAAAAAAGGTGCTGCCCACTCTCATTTACTGTAGCATTTCCCCTATGTTTTCTTCTAGTAGTTTCAAAGTTTCAAGGTTTAAATTTAGTTCTTAGATCCATTTTGAGTTGATTGTAATGTATAGTGAGAGTTTGCGGTCTAGTTTCAATCTTCTGCATGTACATATCCAGTTTTCCCAGAACAATTTATTAAAGGAGGCTATTCTTTCCACATGGCATATTTTTGGCACTTTTGTCAGAAATCAGTTGGCCATAAGTACAGGGATTATTTCTGGGCTCTCTATCCTGTTCCATTTGTCTATTTGCTTATTTTTTTCCTATACCATGCTTTTTTGGTACTATAGCTTTATAATATATTTTGAAGTCAGGAAGTACCATGCCTCCAACTTTGTTCTTTTTGTTTAAGATTGCTTTAGCTATACAGGGTCTTCTGTGGTTCCATACAAATTTTAAGAAGTTTTTTTCTATTTCTGTGAAGAACATCATTTGTATTTTGATAGGAACTGCATTGATTGTGTAGATTGCTTTGGTTAATGTAGGCATTTTGATGATGTTAATTCTTCCAATCCAAGAACATGGGATATCTTTCCATTTATTTGTGTCCTCTTCAGTTTTTTTCAGCAATGTTTTATAGTTTTCATTGTAGAGGTCTTTCACCTCTTCAGTTAAATTTACTCTTAATAATTTAATATTTTTAATAGCTACTGTGAATGGGATTACTTTCTTAATTTCTTCTTCAGCTATTTTATTATTGGTATATAGGAAGGCTATTGATCTTTGTGTTTTCATGCTGTATCTGGCCACTGTACTGAATTCATTTATTAGTTCTAGTAATTTTTTCATGGAGTCTTTATGGTTTTCTGGGTATATGATGATGTCATTCATCTACAAATAGGGATAGTTTGACTTCCTCATTTTCAATTTGGATGTCCCTTACTGCTGTTTCTTATCTTATTGCACTGGCTAGAACATCCAGTACTATGTCGAATAAGAGTGGGGAAAGTGAGCATCCTTGTTTACAGAATTTGGATGTGTTGTCTCTCCCAAAACTCATGCGGAAATCTGATCCCCAATGTGGCAGTGTTGGGAGCTGTTTGAGCTGTTTGGGTTGGGTCCCTCGTGAATGGATTAATACTCTCCCTGGGAAGTGGGAGTAGTGAGTGAGTTCTCACTTTATTAGTTCCTGGCACCTCCTCTCTCTTTCTCTCTTGCTTCCTCTCACCATGTGATGTGCTTGTACATGCTGGCTGCCTGCCACTTTCTGCCATGATTAGAAACAGCCTAAGGCCCACACCAGATGCAGCTTTCCCAGAATCATAAGCCTAATAAGCCTCTGTTCTGCATAAATCATCCAGTCTCAGGTATTCTGTTACAGCAGCACAAAAATGGACTAATACACTTGTCTTGTTCTAGATCTCAGAGAAAAAGCCTACAATTTTTGTCTCTTCAATATGATGCTAGCTATGGGTTTGTCATATATGGCCTTTATCTTGTTGAGCTACATTCCTGCTACACCTAATTTGTTGAGTGTTTTTTTTTTTTTTATCATGAAGGGTTTTGTATTTTATCAAATACTTTTTCTGCATCTGTTGAAATGATCATATTTTACCCTTTCATTCTGTTGACATGATGTATCATATTTATAGATTTGCATATGTTGAACCATCCTTTCATCTCTGGGATGAATTCCACTTGATCACAGTGAATGACCTTTTTAATATGTTTCTGTTTTCTGTTTTCTAGTATTTTGTTGACGATCTTTGCATCTGTGTTTGTTAGGGATATTGGTCA
Organism: Galeopterus variegatus; assembly: GCF_000696425.1. Classification (NCBI taxonomy): domain Eukaryota; kingdom Metazoa; phylum Chordata; class Mammalia; order Dermoptera; family Cynocephalidae; genus Galeopterus; species Galeopterus variegatus. Next base: position 396,737 of record NW_007726121.1, read on the forward strand.
GTAGTTTTCTTTTCTTTTTTTTTTTTTTTTTTTTGTATCTCTTTCTGGTATTGGTAGGAGGTTAATGTTGGCCTTATGGAATGTGTTTGGAAGTATTTCCTCCTCTTCAATGTTTTAGAAGACTTTGAGAATAATGGGTATTAGTTCTTCTTTAAATGTCTGGTAGAATTTGGCCATAAAGCCATCTGGTCCTGGAATTTTCTTTGTTGGGAGACTCTTATTACTGCTTCCATTTCATTATTTGTTACTGGTCTGTTTAGGTTTTCTAATTCTTCATGGTTCAACCTTGGTAGGTTGTATGTGCCCAGGAATTTATCCATTTCTTCTAGGTTTTCAAATTTGTTTGTGCATAGGCCCCACCTCCGAATAGTGCCACATTGAGAAATTAAGGTTTCAATACATGAACTTTGGGGGGACACACTGAAAGCATAGCACCATGACATAGCCTACAGTGGTAGTACATTCCCTGATTTTTAACTTGTTTTATATCATTCTTGGTCACCTCAAAAAATGTTGGATTTATTTTTACTGCATTCTTAAATATAAGTCGGCAAAAAATTTTAGATACCATAATTTGTATATCACAAATACATTAGTGTCCAAGTCTGTTCAGGTAGAATAATACAGGAGTTATTTCTAATGAAGGCAAATGGGATCTGTAATAGAAAAATATTTCCTCCAGAGGCCATTGATTTCTCAATGCTTTGGTGTTTTTTCTTTTGACTGTATTTTGTTTCTAGGATTAGTGGCATGAGTGTTGCCTCAGCTGATATTCTCATTCATAGCAAGCAGTCCCTGGACTTCTCTGCTGCCTGGAACTGTGCCGGACTTAGTGTGGGGCTACATGAAATATTTGACATAGTCCCATGTTTTAGGCACTTACAATGTAGCTGGAAAAATGAAACTGGTACAACATGACACTCAAGAGACCTAGGTTCTGGTTTCTCTTTAACTTTCACCTGGCACTATGACGGGCTTAAGTGTTGTGTATGTGGTGTTTGCTCTCAAGGAAGCTAAACTGAGCCCTATCTGCAGACAGAGTCAGCACTCAGCAGAAAAGAAGGCAAAATTATTTCTTTAACATTCTTCTCTGTGACCTCTATTTTCATTGATGGCCCATCCCCTTTATGGCTCAGGGTCCTTACCTGTCACATGTGGATAAAATAATAGCTAACAATTATTGACCTTTTAGTATACAACAGGAACTGGGCTAGTGCTTTACGTTTAATCTTCACAACAATGTGATAAAGTGTATTTCATTATTAACATCCCCATTTTACAGATAAGGAGATTGAGACTCAAAGAGGTTATTTGCGCAAGCTCACACAGCCAGTAAGCAAATCCAAAATTCAAATCCAGTCTATCTGTCTCTATAGCCCTAGAGTAATGTTCTTTTCGTAACCACTGTGATACATTGGTTATTAAGTTTCTACTATGCAGAAAATACCACCTGACTTTCATTAGCCACTTGTATTAGTTTTCTATTGCTGCTGTGACAAACTACAACAACCTTAGTTGTTTAAAACAATATAAATTTAATATCTTACAATTCTGGAGGTCAAAAATTCAATATGGGCCTCATTGGGTTAAAATCAAGTTGTTTGCAGGGCTGCACTCATTTCTGAATGCTCTAAGGAAGAATCTGTTTCCTTGCTTTTTATAGCTTCTAGAGGCTGCCTACATTCCTTAGTTCAAGGCTCCTTCCTCCATCTTCAAACCTAAAAATCCTGGTAAGTCTTTCTTACATCACTTCACTCTTACACTAACTCTTATGACTTTTTCTTCTCTATTTAAGAATCCTTGCAATTACATTAGGCCCACCTGGATGATCCAACATAATCTCTTTATTTTAAGGTCAGATGATGAGCAGCTTTCTTTTTATTACGAATATTCAGGAGATACAAAGCTGATTGTCACCCCTTGTGCCCATGATGTGAGGGCCAGATTCACACTGGCAGCATACCCATTACCAGAACCTACTTTTTACCCGTGTCCCCCACCCAGTTATCTCCCAACCTCTCTCCTTCTCCCCCTTTCCCTCCCACTCCACTTTGTAGCCCTAGGAATGTTCACACCCTCTGTAAGAGCAATGCACTACTATGGTCTTTCTTTCCTGCCTTCCTTTCTCTCTTAGCTCCCCCATATGAGTGACCATATGTGGTATTTATCCTTCCATGCTTTGCTTATTTCACTCAACGTAAGTTTCTCCAGGTTCATCCATGTTGTTGCAAATGAGAGTATTTCATTCTTTTTTATGGCAGAGTAGTATTCCATGGTGTAAATATACCACAGTTTCCTTGTCCAATCATCCATCTATAGACATTTTTGTTGGTTCCATTGAGTGGCTATTGTAAATAGAGCTACGATGAACATGGGAATGCAGGTATCCATTTGACATGATGATTTCCATTCCTTTAGGTATATACCCAGAAGTGGGAATTGCTGGATTGGATGGAAAATCTATCTGTAGTTGTTTGAGAAACCTCCATACTGTTTTCCATAGTGGTTGTACTAATTTACAATCCCACCAACAGTGTAGGAGTGTTCCTTTCTCTCCACACCCTCGCCAGCACTTGTTATTCACCGTCTTTTTGATTATAGCCAGCTTTAATTACATTTCTGACCTTAATTATTTACCACATAACATATATTCATAGGTACCAGAGATTAGAATGTGGACTTTTTTTTTGTGGGCCATTGTTCTACTTACCACATCAACCATACACCATTATTTATGTATACATTGTATTACTTTTAATTTTTATTAACTTTACCTTTCTAAAGTCACTTGTAGGTATTTTCTTTCAAATTTGATCTTCCTACTATGTTACCAATCTCAGGAATTAATAATAATACAAATAATAGTAATAATGGTGAACCTAATTGAAAGATTTTAAGTGCCTACTATGTGCCAAATATTCTTTTAAACATTTTATGTACATTAAGTAGCTTAAATTTATTGGTATTAGTTATAATTTTTCTAAGTATTTTATCTAACTAAATATTGTAACAATTTCCAGTCCTCTTCTTCACTACTTTTAAGCAAGACCGTGTGCTTAGATGAATTAACTTTCTGGCCACTAAGTATGACCAAGTTGCTATCCCTTAGGGGCCAGGAAGTGACTTTTATCATCTTAGGCAATATAAAGGAGAGAAAATAATGTTCTTAAAGAAATAAAAATGCCTTGGCTTGGAAAAGCCAGAATGGATTTTAAATGACATTATCTTAGGGTAACTTCAGGTGGAAAGAGAACAATGCTACTATGTCAGATGTCAGATGATAAAAAGAAAAGCAGGTTGTGTACCACTTCATTCAAGCTTCAACATGTTATGGCCACACACTCTCTTTTCTGTAGGTGTCATGTCTTTGTTATTTTTGTAATTAGTCTTTAAGAGGAGGCTCTGATTATGGGAGCAGAAGGTGTGTATGGATTGGTCCTGTGGTAAAGTTACTCAAAATATATGATCCAGCTTTAATAGGATGCTGAAAACCAAATATATGCTACAAATAAATAACATATATGATCTTTTAAATCTTCAGCTGAGAAATATTACAAGCTGCCATTTGACTGGCTCATTGATTCAGCATAGAATTGGGAACTTCATGAGGGCTAGGAATGTAACCCAGAAAGGCAACATGTATGGACTCTGGGGCCACATTATTTCGGTTTGAATTTCAGCTCTGGAACTACTGGCTGTATGGTCACAGGCAAGTTATTCAACCTTTCTCTGTCTCAGTTATTTTATCTGTGAAATGGGAACTACAATAGCAGTTTCTTCTTTGTAGGATTATTATGAGGATTAAATAAATTAATATACACCAAACACTTGAAACAGTACCTTCTCAGGCACATGGTAGATGCTTTATATTAAGCATTAGCTATTATTACTATTATTAATTTCTGTAATATCCAGGACCTGGTTTATATAAGTCATCAAAAAATGTTGATTGACTAACTGAAAAAATATATATGTATATCTTATTTTAGAGCTAGGTATCTGAGAGGTGTACTTTCCAGATTTTCTGATTTTTTTTTCTCTTGATCCCTATTTTTCTCTTTTTGATACCTCAAGAAAGTGTTTAATGTGCCTGTTGCCATTTTTGAGATGATGAAACTGGGGTTCTGAGAGATTACAAGGTCTTCTTAAGGTCCCACCATTTGTAAGTGATGGAACAAAAACCTGATTTTAAATTTTGCAAACTCTGAGTCTTATGTTATTTCCAGAGCATTTTTGAGAAGGCCTTCATTGATTTTTGATCTCTTGGTTTGAAAGTAAAATCAGGTAGGAGGAGGAATGCAGCTGGTATGTCAGAAAAGTCAAGGTATAAGAAATCACCTTAAATGTAGTTTTATCTTCTCCCTCAGTGCCCCCTTCCTCTAACTATTGCTGTAAACCAGCACCACCATCATCAGTCTCTTAATCTAGAAGTTTGTCTTTAATTAGTCATCTTCCAAAGGCTAAAGCCTTATACTTAGCATTACCTTTGGGGCACACTGTGAAAGGGAGATTATTGGGATAATGAGGAGCAATCTGTGGGGCAGGGACAATGGGCCTTGAAATAAGGAATTTTGCTTCATACATAACGCTTCAGAAATGCATCTGCTCTGTGCATTGTTGGACACATGTTGCCATCATTGTCATTCATCAATTTATCCATTAATAAAATATTTATTAAATGCTTTCTGTGTCTGGCATTCTGGTAGGAGAGGCAGATACCAATCAAATTCTTACATGAATAACTACATAAATGTAATTATGATAAGTGTACTGCAGAAAAAGTGCATGATGCTGAGAGAAAATAACAAGGGAGGCCTTGTTTCATCTGAGTTTTCAGGGAAGGCCTTCCTGAATAAGTCTCAGTCTCATCTAAGCTGAGAGCTGCAGGCTTAGTAGAAGTCAATCAGGTGAAGAAGAGAATTCCAGCAGAAGGAATATCATGTAAGAAAAACTCTGATGTAATAAGGAGCTTAGTGAACCCGGACAATGGAAGGGAAGATAAATGTGGATGTAGTATAGTGGGCAAATGGAGAGTGGTATAGAGGCTGGAGAGGTATCCAGGAAAATTTCTTCTTCAGTTTTAGGCTGACAAGAAGCTTCTTTGCTAGTTTGTTTATTTATTTGGTTACTAGTTATTTATTCTAAGAAGCCTGAGAACTTCTGACATATTCACATCTGTTCTATTGTTTTGTTTTCACTTGTTTTCATGTGCATGGATTTACTTAAGTGTCAGAAATCTTATTATTCGTACTTGAATTAACACATCTCCTGGTACTGGGTTTGCAGCTATTGATCTCGCAAATGCATTTTTCTCCATCCCCGCCCATAAGACCCACCAGAAGCAGTTTGCTCTCAGCTAGCAAGGCCAGCAATACACTTGTACTCTCTTACCTCAGTGGTATATCAACTCTCCAGAACAATGTCATAAATTAGTTTGCAGGTATCTTGATTGCCTTTCCCTTCCCTGAGGTATTATACTGGTTCATTACATTGATGACATTGTGCTGATTGGACCTCGTGAGAAAGAACTACTAACAGCTACTCTAGACTAATCAGTAAGACATTTGTGTGCCAGAGGGTGGGAAATGAATCTAACTAAAATTCAGAGGGCTTCTACCTCAGTTAAATTTGTAGGGGTCTAATGATGGAGAGCATATTAAAATATCCTTTCTAATATAATATGAGTTGTTGTATCTGGCTTCTTCTGCAAGCAAGAAAAAGCACAATGCCTAGTTGGCCTCTTTGGATTTTGGAGGTAACATATTCTTCATGCAGGTGTGTCACTTCAGCCCATTAATAGAATAGCCCCAAAAGATCCTAGATTAAAGTGGGTCCTAGAACAAGAGAAGGCTCTACAACAGGTTAAGCCTGCTGTGCAAGCTGCTACATGACCAGGCAGATCTAATGGTATTTGAAGTGTCACCGATAGGGTTACATTTTGGAGCCTATGCCAAGCCCCTACTAATGAATTACAGCACATAACTTTAGGATTTTGGAGCAAGATCTTGCCATCATCTGCAGATAACTACCCTCCTTTTGAGAAACACCTGTGGCCTGCTACTGGGTCTTAGTGGGGACTGAACGTTTAACCATTGGTCACCATGTTACCAAGAGACCTGTGGTGCAATCATGAGCTGTGTGTTATCTGACCCACCAAGCCACAAAGTTGGGTGTACATGGCAGCATTCCATGACCAAATGGAAATTGTATACATGTGATTGTGCCTGAGCAGGTCCTGAAGGCACAAGTAAGTTACATGAAGTGGCCCGAATGCCCATTGTCCCCATTTCTCCTACATTGCCTTCTCTTTCCTAGCCTGCACCTGGGCCATGAACCATGGCCTCATGGGGTGTACTCTATAACCAGCTGACAGAGGAAGAGAAGACAAGAGCCTGATTCACAGAGGGTTCTGAGTGATATGTAGACACCACCCAAAAGTGGACAGCTGTGGCACTACAGCCCTTTCTGGGACTTCCCTGAAGGACAGTGGTGAAGGGAAGTCTTTTCAATGGGTAGAACTTTGGGCAGTGTACCTTGTTGTTCATTTTGTTTGGAAGGAGAGATGGCCAGATGTGCAATTATGTACCAATTCATGGGCTGTAGCCAATGGTTTGTCTGGTAAGGCACTTGGAAGGAACAAAATTGTAAAATTAGTGAGAAGGAAACTTTGGGAAGAGGTATGAGGATAGGCCTTTCTGAGTGGGCAAAGGGTGAGAAGGATGTGGTATCCTATGTAAATGCTCACCAAAGGGTGAGCTCAGCACAGAAGGATTTTAATAACAAAATGCATAGTGTAGAACAACTCATTCAGCCTCTTTTCCCATCCTCCACTGTCATTGCCCAATGGGCTCACAAAAAAAGTGGTGCTAGTGTCAGAGGTAGAGGTTATGCATGGGCTCAGAAACATGAATTTCCACTCACCAAGGCTGACATGACTACAGTCATTGTTGAGTGCACAATCTGTTCAGTAGAGACCAAACTGAGCTCCCAATGTGGTGCCATTTCCCAGCATGATCAGCTAGCTACCTGGTAGTAGTTTGATTACAATGGACCCCTTTCATGATGGAAGGGACAGTGTTTTGTCATTACCATAAGAAACACTTACTCTGGATGCATATGAGCTTTTCTTACATGCAGTGTTTCTGCCAAAGCTACTATTCATGGACTTACAGGCTGCCTTTCCACCGTATGGTATTCCACAGCGTTGCTTCTGATTAAGGAACTCACTTCACAGCAAAAGTCATGCAGCAATGGGCCCATGCTCCTGGAATTCACTAGTCTGATGATGTTCTCCACTATTCTGCAGCAGCTGGTTTGACAGAATGGTGGAAAGGCTGTATATGCTCTGAATCAGCATCCAAAATATGATGATATTTTTTTCTGTAGCCAGGAATTATGAGTCAAGGAATCAAGAAGTGGAAATGGAAGTAGTAGCACTCACTTGTACTTCTACTAATCCACTAGCAAATTTTTTTCTTCCTGTTTCTGTGATTTTATGCTCTGCTGGCCTACAGATCTTAGTTGCAGAGGGGAGAATGCTTCTCCCAGGAAACTCAACAGTGATTTCTTTGAACTGGAAGCTAAGACTGTCAGCTGGCCACTTTGGATTCCTCATGTTTCTGAATCAATAGGCAAAGAAAGGGACTTTGGTATTGGTTAGGGTGATTGGTCCTGAATGCCAAAGGGAAATTGGACTATTACTCCAAAATGGAATAAGGAAGAGTATCTGTGAAATATGGGAGATTCCTTAGGGCATTTCTTAGTATTATCATAATATAAGGTGATTAAATATTATAATATGCCCTGTGATTTAGGTCAATATAAAACTACAGCTACTCAATCCAGTTAGGGCTACTAATGTCCTAAAACCTTCAGGAATGAAAGTTTGGGTCACCCCACCAGACACAAAATCATGACCATCTGAGATGATTGCTGAAGGCAAAGGGAATACCAAATAGGTAGTGGAAGAAGATAATTATAAATGCCAGCAATGGCCACGTGACTAGTTACAGAAATGAGGCCTGTAATTGTCATTAGTTATGTCCTCCTTATTTTGCTATGAATACATTTGTGTGTGAGTGTATATTTTTGTTTTCTTTCCTCTTTTGTTCTCTTACCATGTATCATACAATGCATTAATTTTATATTATAATATTTAAATATTATTAATTTTACATCATAGTATTTAAGTTATGGGATGTCAAGAGGAAGAGAAAACATCACTTGGACTTCACCACCTTTCCTGGGGAATAGGTTAGTGTTTTCAGTTGTAAGCAGGGTGGTTGTATCATTTTAGGAAGAATGATGACCTTATTACTATCTTTATTTGGAGATTAAGTATTGTATTAGTCCATTTTGTGTTGCTATAACAGAATACCTGAAACTGGATAATTTATTAAGAGCAAAGGTTTATTTGGGTTGTGATTCTGGGACAGCTGCATCTGGTGAGATCCTCAGGCTGCTTCTACTCATGGTGAAAAGAGGCAGCCAGACGGTGAGTACAAGCAGATCACATGGTGAGAGGAAACAAGAGAGAGAGGAGGTACCAGGGTTTTTTAAACAATCAGTTCTCTTGGGAACTAATAAAGTGAGAACTCACTCACCTCCCCACCCTGGAGGGAGAGCATTAATCCATTCATGAGGGATCTGCTCCCATGACCCAAACAGCTCCCAACACTGCCACACTGGGGATCAGATTTCCACATGAGTTTTGAGGAGGAGAACACATCCAAACTCTATCATTCTGCCCCTGATCCCCCAAGACTCACGTCACTCTCACATACAAAATGCAATCATTCCATCTGAACTGTCCCCAAAGTCTTAGCTTGTTCTGGCACCAACTTAGAAGTCTAAAGTCCAAAGTCTTATCTGACACCAAAGGCAGAACTCCTTCCAGCTGTGAACCTGTAAAAATCAAAAACAAATTTATCTACTTCCAGGATACAATGGTAGAACGGATATTGGGAACACATTCCCATTCCAAAAGGGAGGAATAGGCCAGAAGAAAGGAGAAACAGGCTCCAAACAAGTCCAAAACTCAGCAGGGCAGACATTAAATCTAAAAGCTCCAAAATAATCTCCTTTGACTCCAAGTCCTGCATCCTGGGCACAATGGGGTATCTGAAACCCCAAAGCCTAGGACAGCCCACTGGGCTGTGCTGGTAGCTGCAGCATTTCCAGGTTGGTATTGCATGTCACCGGTGGCCCTACAGTTCTGGGGTCCTGGCAGCAGCTCTGCTGCCTTGGCTCTACTAGACTTTTCCCCAGTGGGGGCTCTCTGAGTGAGTTCTGACTCCACTTTTCTGCTCCACATTGCTCTAGTAGGTGACCTTTGTGGCAGCTCTGCCCCTGTGTCAGGTCTCTGCCTGGGTCCCAGGCTTTTTCACACATCCTCTGATATCTGGGTGGAGGCTGCCATGCCTCCACTGCTTTCATGTTCTGCCAGCCTGCAGACTTAACAGGATGTGGATGCTACCAAAGTTTCTAGCTTGTTTTTCAGAACTTGTGCATGAACCATACTTGGAGCCACTTGAGGCAGGGCTGCTCCAGCTAGAGTAGCTGGAATGCAGGGAGCAGGTTCCCAAGGGCACTGGTGTCCTGGGTGTGTCCTCTGGAACAACTCAGTCCCCCTAGGCCAATGGGTCTGTGTGATGAGAGGCATGCCCTTCCAGACTTCTGAAATGCCTTCAGGACCTTTCTCCCATTGTCTTGGCTATTAGCACCTGGTTGTATCATAGCCATGCAAATGTCTGTAGCAACCAGTCTATCTGCTTTACCCTTGCATTTTTCCCCTGAAAGGTCTCTCTCATTCACTACCACATGGCCAGCCTGCAAATTTTCCAAATCTTTACACTTTGCTTCTCTTTTAAATTCTGGCTTTACATCATACATTTTCTGACATAACTCAGCATAGACTGTTGCAAGTACCAACACAGCTTCTGTAATGCTTTGCTTCTTGGAAATTTCTTCTGCCATTCATTCTGGTTCCCAACTCTTAAGTCATTCCTTCCACAAAGTCCTTGGGCATGAACACACAGCCAAGTTCCTTGCTGTGGTGTAGCAAGGGTGATCTTTTGTCCAATTCCTGATAAGTTCCTCATTTCTATCTGAGACCTCATCATAAGCATAGCCTTTCCTATCTACATTTCTATCAGCATTCTGGTCTCAACCATTTCATCAATCTCTAAAATGTTCCAAACTTTCCCTCATCTTTTTGTCTTCTTCTGCATCCTCCAAATTCCTCCAACCTTTGCCCATTACCCAGTTCCAAAGCCACTTCCACATTTTTGGGTATCTGTATAATAACACCCCACTCCTGGTTACTAATTTTCTGTATTAGTCTCTTTTTGTGTTGTTATAACAGAATAGCTGAGACTGGGTAATTTATAAAGAGCAGGGGCTTATTTAGCTTACAATTCTGGGACAGCTGCATCTGGTGAAGTCCTCAGGATGCTTCTACTCATGGCGGAAAGGAGTAGGCAGCCAGTGGGTACAAGCAGATCACACAGTGAGAGGAAGCAAGAGAGATTGAGAGAGGGGAGGTGCCAGGGTCTTTAAAACAACCAGCCATCATAGGAACTAAGAGAGAGAACTCACTCACTATGCCCACCTCCCTGGTAGAGCATTAATTCTTTCATGAGGGATTCCCCCCAATGACTCAAACAGCTCCCACCACTGCCACATTAGGGATCAAATTTCCACATGAGTTTTTTTGGGGGGACAACTCTATCATATCTAAATTCTGTCAGGTTGTTTCTGATCTTTTTTGATAATGTTTCAACTAGTTCAATAAGCTTCTCCTTTTGTCATTTTGCCTGTGAGTACATCTGTAGGATATATCCCAGAAGTAACCTTTCTGGATCATTGAATATATGCATGTGTAATTTTAATAAATGGTGCCAAATTGCCCTTTGTTGGGGTTATACTAATTTGTATGCCCACCAGCAGTGTATGAGACTGCCTGTTTCCCCCACAGCCTTACCAATAGGGTGTGCTGTCAAACTTAGGATTTTTGTCAAGTAGATACTTTTTTAAATGATATTTTGCTGTAATTTTAATTTGTACTTGTGTCATGAGTAACATATTTTCATTCAATAATATGAATGTTATAGGGACATTCATATTTTATTTTTATAAACTGTCTTTTCATATCCTATGCTTATTTTTTCATTGTGTTATTGGTCTTTTACAAAATCCATGCTTGAGAGCTTAAGAGCTCTTTTTTATATCTAGGATATCAGTTACTTTTTTTTCTTTTTCCTTTTTTGGTGTGTTGAGTGACAATTATCTTTTCACAGTTTGACAATTGTTACTTGACTCTGTTTATAATGTTTGGCCATGAAAGAAGCTTTTCCTTTTTGGGGGGTTATTTTTTATTTTTTATTTTGAAATAATTTTAAATTCACATAAAGTTGCTAAAACAGCATAGAGAGGTCTCATATACCTTTCTCCTAGGTTCAGGAGTAGTAACATCTTATGTAACTATAGGACAGTACTGAAACTAGAAAACAGGCATTGACACAATGTGTGGGTATAGTTCTATGCAATTTCACCATATGTAGATTTGTGTAATGACTCCTTTTTACTCCTGGGCACGGGGAACTTCAGTCTCCATGTTAAACCTCCACTGATATTGCCCTAGCTGGGTTGGGCAAGGAAATGTGCTGGGGATAATTGACATCTTTTTCTACATTATTACCACCTTATCCCTATAAGGCTTGTGCCTGTAGTAAGTATGTATCTTGTTTTATAACCTCAGCTGTTCAAGGATCTCATGAGTGAATTTTCTCCAAATCAACCAATGAGAATTTGAGTGCCAAACTTCTATTTTAACAGAAAAGTCAGTCTCAGATATTCTGGACTAGAGTGAGGCACGTGAAGCATGTAGGATTCAAAATTTAAAGAGACGCTCACTTATGTTTATGCAAATGCTGACTCTGCACTTTTATAAACATGGAAGTAAGTGCCTCCTTAAATTTTGTGCCCTGGGCACCTAGTTTTTTCATTCTAGTCCAAGCCTTTCTCATTCATTACTGGGGCTCCTTTCTTCTCCCTATGATTTTACAAATATTGAAAAGGCTTATAGAGTTCTTAGAAGATCCACGAGGGTGATATTTAAAGTATTAACAATTGGCATGAAGAATAAATAACTGGAATGGACACTGGAAGTAGAAATCAGAGTCCAACAAAATTGCCTGCATAACCTAGAAGTTGTCACTCAACTACACAGTAGTTGAGTGTAGTTGAGTGACAACTTCTAGTTGCCACTCCTTTGGAATCCATCACTGCATTCATGCTGAGACCATGCTTTCCTGAGGCCGCTTCTAATGATTGAGCTGGATCGCTGGGTACCAGAACTGGGCCTTTCTAGCCCAGTGAGTGACTGCTCGAATATGCAGTTTTGGGGACTCCCTATGGCATGGATGAGACTCTCTGAGCTTCATTACAATTTGAGGCTCTTCTTACTCAATCTTTCTTTTCTTTTCACAGGTGCCTTACCTGCATCATTATCTGAAATCTCTCTCTGTCTATTCTTGTTTTCTCTCTACTTCATCATTCATGGACTTTTCTTCTAATAGACACCTTGCACTGATAATTCTGTCATGGTATCTGCTTCTGAGAATGCCTGAATCAGCACATTTTTTACCACAAGTGGTCTGAGAAAGTAGGCAGTATGGTAGTATCTTGGTGCTGAATCAGTCCCTGACCAGCTGGAAAGGAGGATCTCCATCCTGAATGGGCACAAGGTGATGGCCCAGTTGCTTTCCCTTTTTATGACCTGGCAAAATGTTCCATTAGAAGGAAACACCCATGCCAGTGTAATGATCCAGACCTTTGACATGTATGGGGGAACACTGAACATAAAGACAGTGGAGTTGGCTGTTTATAACTCAGTTGTTTTGACATCCTGCAGAGAGTGGTTAATAAACAGTGAAAGACTAAGTATGAGAACTAGAGATTTTCCTTTGTAGTTTAAAAAGAGGCCATTATCCCTTGCAGTGGAAGAGCAGACTTAGCTGATGTGCAAACTCAGTAATAGAGTAACAGGGATTCAGGGACATTTACAATGCTCAGCAAAGGCAGATCTCATATGTTGTCTAAGCATCCTGGATCTGCAGACTTTTTGGATCCAGCAGAGATTGCAGGATTGGCCTGCTCTTCAGTTAGAACTAACATTTTCTCCTTGTAAGAAGACACTGCAGATATTTCTCTGCAGAGGAACAGGTGTTCTTTCAGGAGTTTCTCTATTTCTTTGATTGCTAGGATAATAACTAGGTTAAACTTCAGCAATAATCCATCTGGGAACATTATGATACAAATAAAGAAGAAAGGAGACTATACACAAAGGACCTGAAAGAATTAAATGGCATGTACAGCTGTGTGGGCCACCACTGTGGACACTGCAGCCAAACAGGCAGCTGCTTCAACCACCACTGATGCAGCTGAAGCCATCACTCGTGCCACCAGGCAGCCATCATCATTGTGTAAGCAGCTTGCCACTGCTGGAGCCACCACTGCCATATGGGCAGCCTGCCAAATCCACCTCTACAACCATTGCTGCCACAAAGGAGGCCTGCTACCACAGCAACAGCCACAGAAGCCACTGCTGTTGTGCAGGTGGACCACCAACTACTCGACTGCATTGACCCAAGGAAGGTCACTAGCAGAATCCAAGGAAGGAGATTCATAGAAGTCATTGCTCTGCCGGATGACCAAAAATCAACATAGACATACTAGAAATACACACACACACACACACACACACGCACACATGCACACACACACACACACACATAAACAAGAAAATATGAGTATACCAAGGAATACAATAACTCTGAAGTACTGGACCCCATAGAGCAGGAAACCCTTGAAATGAATGAAAAGAAATTCTGAGTAAAAATCTTGAGGAATCTCAATGAGATACAAGAAGAAGCAGTTAGATGACACAATGAACTCAGCAAAACTATCCAGGATATGAAGGAGGAAATTTACATAGAAATAAATGCTTTAAAAAAAGAATGTAATAGAACTCATAGAACTGAATGAGTTATTCAGTGAAATAAAAAACAGCCGAGAGCTGAAGCAGCCAGCTAGAGCAAACAGAAGAAAGAATTTCTAATCTCGAATACAATCTCTGCAAAATTACTCAGGCAGACCAAAAAAGAAAAAGGAAAAGGAAAAGAATTGAAAAAATGAGAGATAGCAGACAACCTTAAGTGCAGAAACATCCAATTGATGGGTATTCCTGAAAGGAGGAGGAAGAAAAAGACATTGAAAATGTATTTAATGAAATAACAGTGTAAAAATTCCCAGGTATAGGGAGAGAAACGGACCTTCAGATTCAGGAGGCTCAAATATCCCCAAAGAGATTCAATCCAAATAGGTCCTCTATGAGGCACATTATAGTCAAACTGGCAAAACTCAGAGACAAAGAGAGAATCCTAAAAACAGCAAGAGAAAAGCATCAAGCCACTTATCAAGGAGTTCCTATCAGACTAACAGAAGATGCCTCAAGAAAAACTGTACAGGCCAGAAGAGAATGAGATGATGCATTCGAAATACTAAAAGAAAAAAACTTCTAGTCAGGAATACCATACCCAGCAAAGCTACCCTTCAGAAATGAGGGAGAAATAGTATACTTCCCAGACAAACAAGAACTATAGGAATTCACCACCATGTGGCCAGCCCCACAATAAATCCTCAAGGGAGTCCTGCATCTAGAATCCAAAAAGCAATCATCACTACCATGAATACACAAGAAAGAAGAAATCCCACTGGTAGAAAAAAATGTAATTAGAAAGAGAAATAAATTAAATTTTACCAGCTCCAAAAACCAACAATCATCAAAGACAAGCAATAGGAGGGACAGATAGAAACAAAACATGTTTAAAACATTCAAGTGAAAATCAATAAAATGCCAGAAGGAGGAAGTACCTTTCAGTAATTACCCTCAATGTAAATGGATTAAATTCCACACTCAAAAGACAGACTGGCTGATTAGTTTAAAAAGCTAGACCCAACTATATGTTGTCTTCAAAAGACTCACCTCACCTGTAAAGACATACAAGAGTAAGAGTGAAGGGATGGAAAAAGATATACCATGCACATGGAAAACAAAAATGAGCAGGAGTAGCTATTCTTATACTGGATAAAAGAGACTTTAAACCAAAAACTATAAAAAGAGACAAAGAAGGCCACTATATAATGATAAAAGGTTCTATATAGCAAGAGACATGACAATCATAAATTATATGCACCGAACATTGGTGGACCCAGATTTATAAAGCAAACACAATTAGATGTAAGGAAAGAGATAGACCCCAATACAACAATAGTTGGGACCTGAAGTCCCTCCTTTAAGCATTGGACAGTTCTTCTAGGCAACATATCAACAGACAAAAACAGGATTTTAACTACACTTTAGACCAATTGGACATGCCAGATATTTACAGAATTTCATCCAACAACCAGGGAATATGCATTCTTCTCATCTGCACATAGAACATTGCCCAGGATAGGTCACATGTTAGGCCACAAATCAAGCCTTCACAAATTAAAAAAAAAAAAATTGAAATCATTTCAAGTATCTTCTCAGCCCACAATGGATTAAAACTAGAAATCAATCACACATGAAACTCTGGAAATTAAACAACCTGCTCCTGGATGATCTTTGGGTCCAAGAAGAAATTACATGGGAAATCAAAATATTTCTAAAAACTAATGAAAATAAAGACGCATCAAACCAAAACCTGTGGGAATCTTCAAAAACAGTTCTAAGAGGGATGTTTATTGCAATAAACACTTACATAAAAAGAATAGAAAGATTTCAAATAAATGACCTAATGCTACACATGAAAGAAGTAGAAAAGTAAGAACAATCTAACCCCAAAATTAGTAGATGAAAGAAATAATTAAGATCAGAGCAGAACTAAATGAAATAGAACCCCCCCCCCAAAAAAAAAATCCCAAAGGTTAGTGAAGCAAAAAGTTGCTTTTCTGAGAAGATAAAGAAAATAGACAAACCATTCGCTAGGCTAACTAAAAAAAGTAGAGAAGAGACCCAAATAAGAAAAATTAGAATTGAAAAAAGAGACATTATAGCCAATAACAAAGAAATAAAAAGAATAATTACAGACTATTATAAACAACTACACACCAACAAATTAAAAAACCTGGAGGAAATAAATAAATTTCTGGACACATACAAAGAAGCAAGACTGAACAGAGAAGAAATAGAAAACCAGAATAGACCAATAACAAGCAATGAGATTGAAGCGGTAATCAGCAGTCTCCTAATAAAGAAAAGCCCAGGACTGGGTGGCTTTACTTGCTGGCCAAACCTTTAATTATACCAAACCTTTAAACAGGAATTAACACCAATTCTTTTCAAACTATTCCAAAAAAATTAAACAGAGACCATTCTCTCAAACTCATTCTATGAAGCCAGCATCACCTTGACACCAAAAACAAAGACAAAATAAAAATCCTTAATAAAACATTAGCAAATAGAATACAGCAACATACTGAAAAAATTATATGCCACAATCAAGTGGGATTCATTCCAGGGATACAAGGGTGGTTCAACATACCCAAGTCAATAAATGTGATAAAATACATCAACAACATCAGGGCCGAAAACCATATGATTATCTCAAGAGATGCTGAAAAAGCATTTGACAAAATTCAACATCCCTTCTTGATAAAGACTCTCAGCAAATTAGGTATAGAAGGAAATTATCTCAATACAATAAAAGCCACATATGATACATCAACTGCCAATATTACCTTGAATGGGTAAAAGCTGAAAGCTTTTCCATTAAGGATGGGGACAAGACAATGATGCCCACTCTCACCACTCCTACTTAAGATAGTATTGGATGTACTAGCCAGAGCAATCAAGCATAAGAAATAAATAAAGGGCTTCCAGATTGGAAAGGATGAAGTCAAACTGTTCTGTTTGCAGATGACATGATCCTGCATATAGAAAAGCCTAAAGACTCTACAAAAAAGCTCCTGAAGTTGATAAACAATTTCAGTAATGTTACAGGATACAAAATCAACATGCAAAAATCAGTACTGTTTTTATACTCCAACAATGAACTAGCAAAGTAAGAAATCAAGAAAGCTAGCCTATATAAAATAATCACAAAAAATGAAATATCTAGGAATCAACTTAACCAAGGAGATGAAAGATCTCCACAATGAAAACTAAAAATCACTGTTGAAAGAAATTAAGAGGACACAAAAAGATGGAAAGACATTCCATGCTCTTGGATTGGAAGAATTAACATTGTGAAAATGTCCATAGCACCCAAAGAAATTTTTAGATTCAATTCAATCCCCATCAAAATACTAATGATGTTCTTTCCAGAAATCAAAAAAGCAATCCTAATTCTGAGAAAAAATTCTGGAGGCATAATACTAAGTTCAAATTATATTACAACACTATTGTAAACAAAACAGCTTGGTACTGGCAAAAAAAATAAAAAATAAAAAAATAAAAAAAAAACACTCTGATTAATAGATCAGAATAGAAAATCCAGAAATAAAACCACATATTTACAGCCTACTCATCTTTGATAAAGGAAACAAGAACATATATTGGGTAAAAGACTGCCTCTTCAATAAGTGGTGCTGGGGAAATAGGACATCCATGCACAAAGGAATAAAACTAGACCTGTACCTCTTGCCATATACCAAAATTAACTCAAAATGTATTAAAGATTTAATTATAAGACATGAAGCTGTAAAACACCTAAAGGAAGACATAGGGGAAACACTTCAGAAAGTAGGAATGGGCATAGACTTTATGAATATGACCCCAAAAGCACAGGCAAGAAAAGGAAAACTAAACAAATGGGAGTGGGATTATATTAAACTAAAATGCTTCTGCACAGCAAAAGAAACAATTAAGAGAATGAAAAGACAACCTAGAGAATGGAAGAAAATATTGCAAACTATGCATCCAACAAAGGATTAATACCCCGAATATACAAGGAACTTAAACAACTTAACAATTAAAATAAAAATAACCCTATTAAAAAATGGGCAAAAGAGCTGATTTGGCATTTCTCAAAGAAGATATACAAATGTCAACAGACACATGAAAAAATGCTCAACATCACTTAGCATCAGGGAAATACAAATTGAAACTACATTGAGATATCATCTCACCCCAGTTAGACTGGATATTATCAAAAAGACAGAGAATAACAAATGCTGGCAAGGATGTGGAGAAAGGGGACCCCTTCTACACTATTGCTGGGACTGTAAATTGGTGCAGCCATTATGGTAAATGGTACGGACATCCCTCAAAAAACTAAAGATAGAACTGCCATACAATCCCAATGCTTGGTATATACCCGAAGGAATGGAAATCATTATTTTGAAGGGATACCTGCACTCCCAGGTTTATTGCAGCTTTATTTACAATAGCCAAGATTGGATCCAACCTAAACGTCCAGCGACAGATGACTGGATAAGGAAAATTTGGTATATATACACAACAGAATACCACTCTGCCTTAAAAAAAAAATGGAACACTGACATTCACAGCAACATGGATGAACTTATAGAAAATCATGTTAATTGAAATAAGCCAGGCATGGAAAGAGATATACCACATGTTCTCACTCATAAGTGGGAGCTGAAAAATAAACAAATAATTAAAAAGAAAGATACAACAATCACAATAATACGTTGAACTTTCAAAAGGAGTGAACAGATCTGAGATACCAGAGGTGGGAAGCCGGGATGGGGGGGCGGGTAAGAGAGGAATTGCTAAAAGGCCACAAAAAATAATTACATTGTATAATGTTGAATACGACAATTATCCTGATTTGAGCATCACATATTGCACACAGGTATTGACATTCAACTCTGTACCCTAGAGATATGTACAATCAACTATGTTACAATAAAAATAAATGGAATTAAATATCATGTACCTACACGAGTTGTGAGAGTACCATTGTGTAGTGGATTGAATTATGTCCCCCCAAAACTCACTGAGGCTTCAATTGCGTCCCCCAAGTTTTATGTATTAGGAACAGCCCCCACTCTGACTGTTAAGAGGGTGGGAAGTCCTATTATGGTAATTGAAAGGTGGAGCCCTCAGGAGGTGATTAGATTGTAGGACCTTGCAGTACTATATGGATTAAAGATGATGGTCGGGGCATAGTTCTGAGGGCTTTTAAAGAAGAGAAGAGAGAGTCTGTCTCTCTCTTTCTGCTCTCTCTGCTTCCACCATCTTGCAATGTGAGACTCCTGGGTCACTGTCACCCCCACCAAGACTCTCTCCAGATATGTTCCCTGATTTGGGACTTCCCAGCCTTGGAAACCATAAACAATAAATTTTGTTTTTTTTTATAAATTACCCAGTTCCAGGTATTTTGTTATAAGCAACAGAAATGGACTAATATACACTGTGACTGGATTATGATGGTGCCCATTAGGCTAGACATAAGTCTGGATAAGTAAGAATTTATTGAGTTAGGGGTACTTTCTTGGGAAACAGAACAGAACATTCTGGCAAAAAGCCAAGGCAAAAGCGCTAGGGTAGTTTTAGAAGCCTGGAGAAAATAGTGACTCAAAGAGTAAAGTGGAAATGTCTGAGTTGCTATGCTAGGTGGTAGAGGCAGAAATAAAGGTTCTGAGGAAAGTGGGCATGCTGGAATGGTTATATTATGTGAGGCCAGAAGATTTAGTAGAGGATGCCCCATTTACCATGGCTGTTAGGAATGTACCAGTGAGAGACTCTGGCACCACTAAAAAGTGTTCAGTAATGGCATTTTCCTCAGGCCAGGGCTGGTAGGCTGGGCTATCACAAAACTTGGCTTGATAATATCCATGGGAATGGTGGGGCCTCAAAGTAATAGAGGCCAGTTGGTGGCACTTAACTGCCAGAAACCAGGAAGCTGTGGTTACTGTAATGATCAACAAGGTTGGAGGGGCACCCAAGGAGGCTTAACCCATAAGGAGTTGTGGAGATGGTTAATAAATCATGGTATCTCTCAGAGAAAAATGAGTGGGCAGATGATAAGGGTGCTTTTTAACATCTACAATCAGAAAAAAAAAAGGCAAGAATGGGAGAGGAGGAGGCTGAAAACAGTTGCGACCATAAAAAATTATAATACCTTGCATAGTACCTGGATCTAAGCCAAAATTCAAATCCATAACCTGTCGACTGAAAATATGGCCAGGTACCTACGAAAAAGGACCTTGCAACACTGCAACAAGAATATACTGTAAAGCTTTCTGCAGTCCTTTTTCAATGGGACCTATGATCATTTGCTTGGATTACTATACACTGAAGAAAGGGGGGTAGCAAGATATTTTGAGAATTATTGGAGGCAATATCAAACTTGACATTGATATCCAGAGAGCTGAAGCTTCATCATCATGATATCCTTCTTAATAACAGCATGGGGGGTGTGTTACAGGCTGAATTGTGTCCCCACACACCTTCCCTCCCCAATTCATGTGTTGAAGTCCTAACCATCATTATCTCAGAATGTGACTTCATTTGGAGATAGGGTCTTTACAGAGGTAATCAAGTGAAAATGAGGTCATTAGGGTAGGTCTTAATCCAATATGACTGGTATCTTTATCAAAAGGGTAAATTCAGACACAGAGATGTGTATAAAGGAAGAACACCATGTAAACATGAAGACAGCCATGTACAAGCCAAGAAGAGGGGCCTAGAACAGATACTTCTCTCATATCTCTCAAAAGGAACTAAAACTGCCAACACTGATTCCAGATTTTTATCCTCCATAACTTTGAGAGAATAAATTTCTTTTGTTTAAGCCATGCAGTTTGTGGTGGCTTAGGTGCTTGCCACTTTGGTAGGCAGCCCTAGCAAATTAATAAAGATGAAAAGGTAATAAACAGAGCATTGGCTACAGTTTAGCTTACAGTGCGTAGGGTATAATGGGTCTGCAAACCTATCCAGTGTTCATTTCCCCAACCCCTGAATATACAACTGCAAATAACATACTTGGGAGTTGCAGTAACCTTCTTTGGAGTCCGTGGGTTGCGGGGTAGGAGCTATTACAGTGAAGAAGTTCAAGTGGGAACTTCTGAAATTTCACCTTTCTCTTCTAGGAGAGAAACAGAAAACAGTGTAGCATCTTTGGGACTACATGACAATGATTGGTACCACTCTTAAAGATCTAAAAACGCTAGCTGGTTAGCTCAGTTTGTTAGAGGAGCATGGGTTGATAACACCAAGGTTCAGAGTTCGAACACTGTACTGGTCAGCAGATTAAAAAAAAAAAAAAAAAACAAACTAAAGGATGCAGAAGTGACAGTTTGACTCATATATATCTCTGTTTTCCTGTCTTGCTGCTGAATGAACTAGATGAATCCTAGAGAATGGACTGTAGACTACCACAAGATCACACAGTTAGTAGCCCCAATTGCAGTTGTGCTGGACAAGATATCATTGCTGGATCAGCTTAATAAGACCTCAGGCACACTGATTTGGGCAATGCATTCTTTTCTATTCCAATCAGAAAAGGGAACAAAAGCAGCTCACATTCACATGGGACAGACAACAATATTCATTTACAGATTTGCCTTGGGCTATATTAACTCACCCACTCTCAAAATATAGTCCAAAAGATCTGGAATTCCTGGATTCCCCACCGAACATCACACTGATTCATTTCATTGGTGATAGTGATGCTGAAAGTCTTTATCAAAGCACTTGCACTTCAGAGAGAGGAAGATATATCCTAAAAAGATTCAGGAACTTGCTAACTGCAGTAATGATTTTAAGAATCCAGTGGTCAGGGGCTTGCTGAATCACTACCCCTTCCAGTTAAAAAAAAATTTGCTGCATCTTACATTTACTATTTGCAAAAGAAAAAACAAAACAAAAACAAAAACAAAACAACAAAACAAAACAAAACACAATGCCTGCTGGGACTCTTTGGACTTTGGAGCAACTTGTTCCACACCTAAGAATACTGCTCCATTTCATTTACTGGGTGAAACTACATGCTGACAGATTTCAATGTGTTCTGCAACAGAAAAGGGCTTTGCAGCAATCCACGTTGTGATATTAGCAGCCCTGCTACTCATGCCATGTAATCACGCAGACACAATGGTATTGGACTTGACAGTGGTGGAAAAAGATGCAGGCGGAGCTTATGGTAGGCCTCAGTGTGAAAATACTAACATAGTCCCTCTCGGATTTTAAAGCAAGGCCATGCAATCCATAGCAGAGAATTATATTCCCTCTGAGGGGCAGCTCCTGGCATGGGATTGGATCATAAAAAAGAAAAAAATGCTATACTATAGGAAACCAAATAGCCATGTATCCCGAACTCCCAAGTATAATTTAGGTTCTGTTGGATCTACCAAGTCAAAAAATTAGACAGTCACAGCAGCTGTCCATTATACAATGGATACAGTCACTCTAGGATCAAGTCCGAGCAGGATCAGAGGGTATAAGTAAGGTGCGTGAACAGGTAGCACAGACCTCCACATAATCCACTATATTTGAACCAGCACTTTCCTTCAGCTTGCATCTATGGCCATCTGAAGGAAGAAAAAAACCCTGAGCTTGCCTTATTCATTATAGCCAAACTCAGGGGTGGTCTTGAAGGAGTATATTATCTGACCAGGGGATTCACTTAATAGTAAAGGAGGTGTGAGAGTAGGCACATGACCATGAGGTCCTCTGGTCATATTACATACGGCACTATCCAGAAGGATCTGGCCTCATAGAGAGCTTGAATGACCTACTGAAGGTACAATGAAGTGTTAGCTTGGATGCAATATTCTGCAAGATGGAGTGCCATATATTAAGATGCAGTATATGCATTAAATCAGAGATTTCTATACAGTGTGGCATCCTCAGTAAGAAGAACACATATGTTCGAGGGGGTAGAGTCAGGAGTGGCCCTACTTACATCACTTCCAGTGACCCACTGGGAGCCCATGTGCTTCTTGTCACAGCAGCTCTGGGCTCTGTGAAATTATAAGTCCTGATCCCAAAAGAGAAATATATTCTTACCAAGATTCACAGCAGGAGTCCCACGGAAGTACAAGTTATAGCTACTGCCAGGGCACTTTGGACTCTTTGTACCTAGAGACCAGCCTGTTGATAGAGTCACCATCTTGACAAGAGTAATCTAATCTGATCATCAGGAAGGAGTAGAGCTGCTTTTCACAATGTGGGAAGGAAGGAATATCGGTGCAAGCCACCTGATCCACTGGGACATATCTTGGTACTTTCCTGCTCAATTTTAACTTTGAATGGAGCCTGAGAAGGGTATGATTACTAGGGTCTCAGACCCTTCAGGAATGAAGTTTGAGATCATACCACCAGATAAGACACTAAGACCTGTAGAAGTGGTAGCTGAGGATGATGGGAATTTAGAATGAATGGTGTAGGATGAGGCAGACTAATTGTGCGTTAAGATCAACAGGAGTGATAAGGGCTATAGTTTTTTTCACTATTAAAAAAAAATAGTTTCTTAAGTTTCCCTCAGGAGGAGAAGCCCATGGGAACTTTGCAGGAATAAATATGGAGAAGTAGATTTGCGCTACGACTGCTCAGATCTCACTGCAAGAGACATCTTCTGTGAGGAATAGAGTCAGCTGACAGCCTCTAGCTGCTGCTCCCTCAAGATACACCAGTGTTCAAGCTGGAGCCAAGCTCTCACCAAACTGCTCCCAGCCAGTGATTGAGCACTGTGGGAGTAATAAGGCTGGGACAGTCCTGCCAAACACAGACACCTCCAAAGAGTAGTCTTTACTCTGGGCTGCCCATTGGCCAGGATGAGAATTTCTCTTAGCTGTAGTGCAGCTGAGGCTCTTCCTACCCAGCACTTGTTTCCTTTCTTCATTCACAGGTGTCCCACCTGCATGGCAGTCTAAAGGTTCTTGCTACCTACTCCTACTCCCTCTCTCCTTTACCATTCACAAATTCTTCTCTGAATAAGTCTTTTATATTTGTAATTATGTCTTGGCTTTTGCTTCCTGAAGGATCCCTGGTGTTCCAGAGAAGAATGCAGGGCAGCATTCATGGTGGGAGGTGAATGGCATAACTGATATTTACCAACTGTTTTGGAAATATTTTAGTATTTGACCAGCTATTACAGCTCATTCAGTGTATACTGGCTGAATATCAGTATTAGGTCCAAACTTGTCTCTTTTCCTCACCTACTTATTTCTCCAAACACCACTTCTCCTTTATAGGTAATCACTTTTATTATCTTATTTTGTATTCTCCCAGAGTTTCTTTATGCAAATACAGGAAAATGCAGACATATATTATTTCCTCCTTTTCTTTTAAAAACATTATAGCATGTACTCTCTTCTGCACCTTGATTTTTTCCACTTAAATTTATATTGGAGATCTTTCTATGTCACTACGTAGAAGGTTTCTTTATTCTCTTTCACTTTCATATGAAATTCCATTGTGTGGCAGTACTGTCATATATTCATATATTCAATCAATCACTTATTGATGGATAACTGGAAAGTTTCTAAACTTTTCCTATTTACAATGTTGCAATAAAAAAACTTTTATATGTATCATTTAGGCATGTGTCATTTAGATGATCGAGAAAAATTAACAGCTCTTTCTTTAAGAATTGTATCTAAAGTCTAGTCATTTCAGAGAGCAAACTGAAGACAAGATTATAACAAAAAGGCAGAAGGTAGACTGGGTGAAGTGAAGGAGATCTTCATAATTATCTGTAACTGTCTGTCTATCTTTATTTCCTTCCACACTACTACTTTTCTCTCAGGAAAGGATGTGACAAGTATATTCATAGAAATATGTAAAATGATTGATAAACGCATGTTATTCTCTTATGGACATTTGCAGTTTATCAATAAACAAAGAAAGATACTTTATTTCCTTATGAAAAAAGTAAAGGGGAAAGGTAAACAATTAAGTTTAAAACTCTCTGTATATGTGTGTTGGAAGTAAGGGTGTTAAAGAAAAAATTATTCAATGACACTTATTAAAGATGGTGAAGACTTTATTCAAGGGGGGATTATTGTGATAGGTATAGGGACCACTGCAATGGGGTCTTACAGTGGGGTAGAGAGATTAGCCTCAACTCTGAATACAGCATGAACAAGTGGAAAATTATTACCAAGGAATAGGTAGGGGATCAGTGGATGGAACATTACTGTACTAAGAGGTAACATCAGGAGTAAGGGTGGAATTCTGGCTAAACTGACCTAACGGGATTCCAGGATGATCAAACATCACATGGGGGATGGTAGAGGATGAGGAAACTTATTACATATTGAGAGTGATCAGATATCGAGGGTGGGGGGTTCTTGCTAAATTGACTTAACAGGGTTCTTGCTAAAAGTACATTTTACAAGAGAGATCCCAGATAGGTCTAAGAAAAGGTTCAGGAGCTTGACTGAAGTTTGGTCAAGAAGATAATCTTTGTCCAGCGTTACTATCTACATATTGTTCTGTATTTCTTTTAAGGGTGTGGAAGATCTGACTCCTTCCTTCCATTCTGTTCACGTTTTTTGAGTGCTAAGATAAAAATAAGTTTAATGAAACATGATAAAGACATTCAAAGGAAGCTTGCTAAATTTTGACCCAAACTCAGAAACAATTTCCAGAGTGAAGAAGATTCAGAACATGGGGTAAAATGCTACATTATTTTGGTTTGAGTAGTTCAGGCA
The DNA here is from genome assembly GCF_000696425.1 of Galeopterus variegatus. Lineage (NCBI taxonomy): Eukaryota > Metazoa > Chordata > Mammalia > Dermoptera > Cynocephalidae > Galeopterus > Galeopterus variegatus. The sequence goes on from NW_007726121.1 coordinate 422,408, forward strand.
TTTAATAAATAAAGAACACACCTCTATAAATCACTTCTATAAATTATAAGCAAAAACCCCCAGCTCCTGGTATTCATGGAAGACTTGTTTTTATTATCACAGTCCCACAGAAGTAGAGGTGCTCATTTGAGAGCAGCTAGTGTTTACTGTGGTAAGGCCATTCTGTGAAACCGAGGGCTCAGTTGTTCTTCAGAGGAGCTTATGAATCCACTTTGCTTCAGGCTGAGGAATAAAGTAGAAAAGTGAAAACAGAAAGTAAAACTTTGTCTGTTAATTACAGAAAATCCCTGGTGTGTTACTGACCATACCAAAGCAGAAAATAGATGGAAGAAAACTCAGATATCATTTTATTATATCTTGTTAAAAACTCAGGTTCCTGAACTCCACCCCAGATTAAGGACTAGTTTTTGTTTGTTTTAACCCCTGTTGAAAACTATTACATGGAGGAGATAATTTTCACCAATATTTAAAACTAAGAATCAATTTTAAAAAATTACAGCTGTATTTGACTATATGAAAAATTTTTAAAAATTAGCCTTATGCCTTGGACCTGGAGGGAAGTGCCAGCAGCTGTGGCAGACCCTGCTGAGGTGAGCCAAGACCTGTGTGGTGCTGGGGGCTCACTCTATGGCCACAGATTCTGGAATAAGCCCCAAGAAAGTGTAATCCAGCCACTACCACACCTACTGTTATGAAAGGAAAATTCACCACCACAGTAGCAGTCGGCCACTCTACAGGTAACCTACTGCTCGTTCGACTACACTGATATAAGAAGAGTCACCAGAAAAGCCTGCAAACAGAGGAAGAAATATTTATTCTCACAGCCAAACTCAGAGTAATAGAATGCACAAACCCTCTGCCAAATGACCAAACTTCAATGAAAAAATAATAGAACTACAGATAAACAAGAAGATATGACACCCCCAAAGGAATATAGTAATGCTCAAATTTCAGACCCCATGGAACAGGGAACCCTTGAAATGTCTGAAAAAGAATTCCGAGCAATAATGTTAAGAAAATATGAAGAGATAAAAGAAGACTCAATTGAGAACACAATGAAACAAGAAAAAATATCCAGAATATAAAGGAGGAAATTTACAAAGAGATTAATACATTGGAGAGAAGTGTAGCAGAACTCCTAGAAATGAAAGATCCACTCAATGAAATAAAAAACACAATAGAAAGCTTGAGCAGCAGGCTAGAGCAAGCAGAAGAAAGAATATCAGATTTCAAAGATGGTCTTTTTGAAATAACCCAGGCAGACAAAAGAAAAAAGAATTAAAAATGATTAGGAAAATCGAAGAGAGATAGCAGACAACCTCAAGCACTGTAACATCTGAATTGTGTGTATTCCAGAAGGTGAGGAGAAAGGAAAAGATATTGAAAATGAATGCAAGGGAATAGTAACAGAAAAGTTTTCAGATGTAAGGAGAGATACAGACCTTCAGATCCAGGAAGCTCAAAGGTCCCCAAACAGATTCAATCCAAAAAGATACTCCATAAGACACATTATAGTTAACTTTGCAAAGCTCAGAGACAAAGAGAGAATTCTAAAAGAAGCAAGATAAAAGCATTAATTCACCCCATCAGACTAACAGCAGACATCTCAACCAAAACCCTATAGGCCAGAAGAAAGTGGAAAGATATATTCAAAATACTAAAAGAAAAAAAATTGCCAGACAATAATTCTTTACCCAGCAAGGCTCTCCTTCAGAAATGAGGGAGAAATAGTGCATTTCCCAGACAAACAAAAGTTGTGAGAGTTCACCATCACGTGACCAGTCCTGCAAGAAATGCTAAAGGGAGTCATTCATCTGGAATCTGAATAATGATGTCCACTATCACAAATACACAAGAAAAAAGCAAAACCCACCATTAAAACAAAAATACCAGTGAGAAAGACAAAGAAGGTAAATCATGCCAACTGAAATTTCCAACTAACATTGAAGAAGATAAATAAAAGGGGAAGTAATGATCAAAAGATACTTAAATTATCTAAAAAAAAAGCAATTCCTGTGAATAACTACCCTAAATGTGAATGGATTAAAATTCCCATTCAAAAGACACAGAATGACTGATTGGATTAAAAAGCTAGACCCAAGTATATGCAGTCTTCAAGAGACCCACGTTAACAACAGAGACACACAGATTAAAAGTGAAAGGATGAAAAAAGATATACCATGCAAAGGGAAACCAAAAATGAGCAGGAGTAGCTATTGTTATATGGGACAAAATAGACTTTAAACAGAAAAACATAAAAAGAGACAAAGAAAGCCAGTATATAATGATAAAAGAACCTATTCAGCTAGAAGACATAACAATCATAAATATATATGCACCCAATTCTGGAGCACCCAGCTATATAAAGGAAATACTCTTCGACCTAAAGAAAGAAATAGGTCCTAATACATTAATAGTGGGTGATCTGGACAATATTCTCTCAGTATAGGACAGATCTACCAGGAAACAAATAAAAAAAGAGACACAGAATTTAATCTACACCTTAGACCAACTAGACCTTGCAGATACACACAGAACATTTCACCCAACAACTACAGAATATACTCTCTTCTCATCAGCTCATAGAACATTCTCCAGGATAGATCATATGTTAGGTCACAAATCTAGTCTCAGCAAAATAAAAAAAAAAATACTTGAAATCATTCGAAGTATCTTTTCAGACCAAAAAGGACTAAAATTGTAAATTAGTAATAAGCAAAACTCTGGAAACTATACAAAGACATGGAAATAAAACAATAGGCTTCTGAATGACCTATGGTTCCAGAAGAAATAAAACAGAAAATCAAAAAAATTCTTCAAACTACTGAAAATAAAGATATCATAACCTGTGGGATACTTCAAACGCAGTACTAAGAGGCAAATTTATTGCAATAAAAGCTTACATCAAAAGAATGGAAAGGCTTCAAATAAATGACCTAACACTACACCTCAAAGAATTTGAAAAACAACAATCCAAACCAAAGGTAGTAGATGGAGAAAAATAATTAAGATCAGAGCAAAACTAAACCAAATTGAGACCCTCAAATCAATAGAAAAGGTCAATGAAACAAAAAGTTGTTTTTTCAAGAAGATAAGTAAAATAGACAAATCATTAGCTAGGTTAACAAAGAAAAGATGAGAGAAGACTCAAATAATGAAAATCAGAAATGAAAGGGGAGACATTACAACTGATATCATAGGAATACAAAGAATCACTACAGACTATTATAAACAAATGTATCATAGCAAATATGAAAATATGGAAGATATCATAAGTTTCTAGACACTTAAAAACTATCCAGACTGAAACAAGAAGAGATAGAAAACCTGAACAGACCAATAGCAAGCAATGAGATTGAAGCAGTAATCAGCAATCTTCCAAGAAAGAAAAGTCCAGGTCCAGATGGCTTCACAGCTGAATTCTATCAAACCTTTAAAGAGGAGTTAATACCAATCCCCTCTCACTACTCCAAAAAATTGAAACAGAAACTACTCCCCCAAACTCATTCTATGAGGCCAAAATAACTCTGATACCAAAACCAGATACAGACACAACAAAAAAAAGAAATTACAGGCTAATATCTTTGATGGACATAGATGCAAAAATGCACAAAAATATTAGCAATCAGATTACAGCAACACATTAAAAAATACATACCGTGATCAAATGGGATTCATCCCAGGGATGCAAAGATGGTTCAACACATGAAAGTCAGTAAATGTGATGCATTACACCAATGAACTCAAGAACAAAGACCATATGATTATTTCAAGAGATGCTGAAAAACCATTTGACAAAATTCAACATCCCTTCATGATAAAGACCCTCAACAAATTAGGTATAGAAGGAAAATATCTCAACAAAATGAAAGAGATCTATGACAAGACTACCACCAGTATCATTCTGAATGGGGAAAAACTGAGGGATTTTCCCTTAAGAACATAAACAAGACAAGGATGCCCACTCTCACCAATTCTATTTAACATAGTACTGGAGGTACTAGCCAGAGAAAACAGGCAAGAGTAAGAAAGAGAATCCAGATTGGAAAAGACAAGTCAAACTGTCTCTATTTGCAGATGACATGATACTATTTATAGAAAAACCTAAAGACCCTACTGAAAAACTCCTAGAGCTGGTTAATAACTGCAGCAATGTTGCAGAATACAAAATAAATGCCCTCAAATCAGTTGCATTTATATACTCAAATAATAAACTAGCAGAAAGAGAAATAAAGAAAGTAAGCTCATTTACAATTGTCACAAAAAAATAAAATACCTAGGGATCGATTTATATAAGGAGGTGAAAGATCTGTGCAATGAGAACTACAAACCACTACTGAAAGAAATTAAACATGAGAAGAAAAGATGGGAAGACATTCTAAGCTCTTGGATTGGAAGAATTAACATTGTGAAAATGTCTATACTACCCAAAGCAATCTACACATTCAGTGTAGTCCCCATCAAAATACTAATGGCATTTGTCACAGAAATGGAAAAAAAAAAACAATCTTAACTTTCATATGGATCAACAAAAGATGCTGAATAGCCAAAGCAATCCTGCGGAAAAAAAATAAATAAATAAATAAATAAATAAAGCCAGAGGCATAACACTTCCTGACTCCAAATTATACTACAAATGTATTGCAACCAAAACAGCATGGTATTGGCATAAAAGTAGATACTCAGACCAGTGGAGCTGAATTGAAAACCCAGAAGTCACCACTCAGGCTTACAGCCATCTAATATTGGACAAAGGCAACAAAAATCTACATTGGGGAAAAGACTACCTCTTCAATAAGTGGTGCTGGGAAAGTTGGATATCTGTATGCAGAAGAATGAAGCTAGGTATGTGCCTCTCACCATATATTAAAATCAACTCAAAATGGATTAAATATTTAAGAATAAGACCTGAAAGTTTACAATATAGGCAAAACACTTCAATAAATAGGTCTGGGAACAGACTTTATGAACATGAGCCTGAAAGTACAAGGAGTAAAAGAAAAAATAAATGGGACTATATGAAATTGAAAACCTACTGCACAGCAAAGGAAACAATCAGAGAGTGAAACGACAGCCTACAGAGTGGGAGAAAATTTTTGCTAACTCTGCATCCGACAAGGGATTAATATCCATAATGTACAAGGAACTCAAGCAATTACACAGTAAAAAAAAAAAAAAAAAAAAAAAAGTAATTCAATTAAAAAACGGGCAAAGAGCTGTGCTGACACTTTAAAGGAAGACATACAAATGGCCAACAGTTTCATGAAAAAAATGCTCAACATCACTAGTCATCAGGGAAATAAAAATTAAAACTACATTGAGATACCACCTCACCCCAGTTGACTTGCTATACTCAAAAAGACGGTGAAAAACAAATGCTGGCGAGGGTGTGGAGAGAAGGGAATGCTCCTGCACTGTTTGTGGGACTTTGGAGAACAGTATGGAGAACAGTATGGAGGTTTCTCAAACTACAGATAGATCTTCCATATGATCCAGCAATCCCACTTCTGGGTATATATATGCCCAGAAGAATGGAAATCATCATGTTCAAGGGATACCTACACTCCCATGTTCATCGCAGCTCTGTTTACAATAGCCAAGTTATGGAATCAACATAAATGTCCATTGATGGACAATTGGATGAGGAAAATGTGGTATACATACACCATGGAATGCTACTCTTCCATAAAAAAAGAATGAAATTCTCCTATTTGCAACAGCGTGGATGAGCTTGGAGAAACTTATGTTGAGTGAAATAAGCAAAGCACAGGGGAATGGGGAGGGTGGTAAGGGATAATTGGGTGTGGGACACGGGGTATAATCACAATTAGTGGTAATGAGCATGCTGCCAGTATGGATCTGGCCTCCACATCTTGGGCATGAGGGGTGAAAATCAGCTTTGTATCTCATCCACACTGGCAGCAAGCCCCTTACCACAAATTGAGATTGTACCCCATGTCCCCCCACTCAATTATCCGCAACCTCCCTCTCCCTCCCCCATCGCCCCCACTACACTTTGTATTCCAAGGTATGTTCTCTCCGTCTGCAAGTCCAACACACCACTGTGTCCTTCTTTCCTTCTTTCTTTTTCTCTTAGCTCCCACTTATGACTGAGTACATGTGTTATTTGTCCCTCTATGCTTTGCTTAAAACAGACAATGTTCACTACCTCCATGGGACCTGAATTGTAATGGTGAACTAATTAATAAACAAATAAATAAATGTAGAATTTTCCATAAAGATAAACTCAATGAAGAGAAATAAAGTAGGATGCAGATTTCAGAGAGCTACTGGACAGTGGCAGGGGAAGGGGTAACATAGGAAGGCTTTTCTAAAGAGAACATTTAAGCTGAAAAACTAAATGACGAGAAGCATTAGCTATGTAAAGATCTGGGGGAGGAGCATTTCAATCAGAGGGAACAGCATAAGCAAAGACTTAGCAAAAAACAATCTCGGTGTGTATGAGAAACAAAAGAACACCAGTGTGGCTAGATCATAAAAGAGAAAGGAAGGAGTGGTACAAGATGATGGTGGAAAATAGAGGAAAAATAAATGAAAGCACTGAAATCTTGGATAAGAATTTTTACTTTTATTCTGAATGTAATAGGAAACCACTAGAATGTTTTAAGCAGTGTAGAGTAGAGATGGCATAACTAGTTAGGAACTCTTGCAGCATTCCAGGAGAAATATGATGACGACGATTGGGGCCAACAAGGTGGTAGAGATGGAGATGAAGAGAAGTGGATGATTCAGGGTATATTCAGGTAGGGTAGACAAGTTTTACTGATTGATTACATATGGGCAGTGAGGAAAAGAAAGGAATCATAGATTATATCCATGTTTAAAATATCAACTGGCTGGAGAGTAGCATCATTTGATAAGATGGATAAGGGTGTAGGAGGTATAGATTTTGTGGTGGGTTAAGAGCATTGTTGAGCATGTTACATTTGAGATGCCCAGTAGATACTACAATGAAGATTTCAAGTTGGTGGTTGGATAGAAGAATCTGGAGCTCAATGGGAAGGTCAGAGCTTGAGATACTAATTTTGGAGTCATCAATACATAGATGGCATTTAAACTGTTGGACTGGATTAACTCACCAAGGGAGGATTGTAGATAGAGAAAGTCCAGGGCTAAGCCTTGGGTCATTCCAACATTTAATTATGAGGCAGAGGAGGCTCAAAGTGGTTAAAAGTGGTTAAAAGCTACCAGTAAGTAGAAATAAAAATGGGAGAGCACAGAGTCAGAGAAGTGAAGTAAATCAAGTATTTACAGGAGAGTGAGGTTAATTTAAATGCTGTTGGACTGTAGTGTATGATGTGGACAGAGGAGAGACCAGTGGATGTGGCCACAAGAACGTATTGTGCAACTTTTAAAAGCTCAGTTTCAGCGGAGTGGTAGGGATCTAGAAGCTTAACTGGATGGTGGCTATGCAAAGGAATTTTATTTAGGAGACTTGGCATGAATGTGTAAAAGCCCAGAAAATACCATGAAAGTTGCTTTTTACAATTAAAATCAATTCTTGGCCTCAACTATATTTTCTTGTATTTTACTTATTTTTCATAAAAACTGCTTGTGGAAATGAACACAGCTATTTGAGGATCTTTTTTCTCATTTACCTTAAAAATCATTCTTAAGTATATTTTCCTTCCATATAACTTTCGTCACCTTAGTGGCTACCCACCCATTGACTAAACCCTTAAGGTGGAAAAATAAGATATCACCTAGAACAAAAGGGACATTAATCAGCTTTGAGTCTCAAAGCTGATTCTAAGTATGCTGTGAGGAAAAATGGACTTGAAACCCAGGCTTTCTGAGAGAGATAAAAGGTATTTCTAACTTCCAAAAATTATTAAAACTTCAAAAGCAAATGGAGGTCTGTACATAAAGCTTTATTATAATTCAAGAATAAAAAAAAAAAACTTGGAATATAAGGTAAAGGAGATCGTCACCAGACTAGAAGAGGAAATAGAATCCCCTTGAGGTAGAAGGGACAAGGAGGAGAAGGAAAAGTAAGAGAGGGATATTAATGAAAATTAGAAAATTTTGAAATCACAAGCCAGTTCTCTATGCTCTACTCTAAATCGTTCTCATTTTCTTAGCTTTTTAACATTTGTTTTGAAAACCTTTTGAGTTATTTTGTAGCACTCTGCATCTTTCTTACCTTTGAGTACCAAACTTGTCAGTACTCGAGTAAAAGGACTGTTTCATAGAGAAAATATAAATTCAAACCTTTAAAATATCTCCCATAAAATAAAATACCTTCCAGTTTTTAACACATTTTGACTTAAAAATAAAACATGAGTAAACATACCAAAGGAGCATATCTTGGTTTTGGAGGTGGAGGAGGCATCCTGCACTGACAGAGACGTTTGACCTTAGGTGATGGTAGTAAAGGCTCGCAAGGAGGGAGTGGTGGTCTTTCTCTTGATGGGGGAACTCTACCTGTACTTAGTTTTCTTCCTTCTTCTGTAAATGTAGTCTTTTTGGATGACATTTTGAAGTCTCTTAGTTCCATTCCTTCCTTCTTTAAATCTGTAGATTTACTATCTGATTCAACTCCCTTTTTAGCTCCAGGTTTCTGTAGTGACTCTACAGATTCAGCATCTGAATCTTCGGCCTTTGTGGACTTTTTTGGGCCTGTTGCGAAAGATGCGTCGGATTCAGTATCGGTAGTCTCTGTGTCCTTCTTGGCATCTTTCTTTGAGCCTTTCTTTTCCTTCTTTGAATCTTTCTGACCTTTCTTTAACTCCAAATCAGATTCAGTTTCAGAAGAATCTACATTCTTCTTTGCATCCTTCTGTTTGTCAACTTTCTTTGAACCTTTCTTTTCAACTTTTTTACCCCTTTTTGCATCCCCTTCAGATTCAGAATCAGCATCAGTAGACACTGCATCCTTCTTGACAGCCTTCTTTTTGTCATCTTTCTTTGAATCTTTTTTATCCTTTTTTTCATCTTTCTTACCCTTCTTTGACTCTAATTCAGATTCAGAATCAGTAGGGACTGCATCCTTTTTCTTGTCATCTTTCTTTGAAGGTTTCTTATCCTTCTTTGTGTCTTTCTTTGCATCTTTTGAGTCTTCAGATTCAGTATCAGTAGACCCTGCGTCCTTCTTTGCATCTTTTTTATTGTCATCTTTCTTTGAAGGCTTCTTATCCTTCTTTGCCTCTTTCTTTGCATCTTTTGCGTCTGCAGATTCAACATCAGAGCTCTTTGCATCTTTCTTTTTGTCATTCTTTGCAACCTTCTTTGAATTATTCTTTGAGTAATTCTTTAGCCATGTATCTGTGGATTCAGCATCAGACTCCTCTAAATACATCATTAAATCCACATTTGAGCTATTTTTGGAGCAAGTCTCTGATTTGGCATTAGAATTATTCTTTGAGTTCTTCATAGACTCTTTCTTGGGATCACGCTTTGTACATGTGAGTCCAAAATCTGTCTCCTTGGAATTCTTTGAGTCTTCCCTATCGTTTTGTGAATCATTTTTTGAGACTACCTTAGAACCTTTGAATTCTGGATTTGTTTCTGATTTGGACTTTAACTCTTCAGATAGTTCACTTTCATGGAATAATTTTGATGGACTTTTATCTGCTTTATTTATTCTTTTAGGTTTCTCATCTATTACTGTTTTCTTGGATTCTAGATTTGTTGCATGTGGGCCTGATTTTTGTAGCTCCAGTTTCTTGGAATCTTCCATTAAAGCTGCTCCTTTTCTGTCATCTTTGGACATTTTAGATTCTGCTTTTTTAGGATGGATCTTGGGAGTATAAGATTGTCTGAATTGAGCCTGTCTTGTAACAGCTAAGTAAATAGATGGCCTTTGGAAAATTTTTCTTAAAGAATGCCTTATCCATACATAAGCTGGCTTCCAAACTTCCTCTAATTTTCTTTTTTCAAGCACCTGAAAAGATTGGTTAGAATAATAATAAGCATTTGTAAATGAGTTATATTTTTCATATTGCAACATTAAAATATTTTATCTTTTTATTAAACATTAACTTAACATTAGAATATAATTTTTCAAGGTTTACTTGTGTGTGTGTGTATGTGCATGTATGTGTGTGTGTGTGTGTTTGTGTGTGCGTGTGTGTGTGTGTGTGTGTGTGTGTGTAACTCCAGTTTGGAAATAAGATGACTTGAGGGGAAACTTTAGAATTCCCTTAATGATTCATATAAAGATTGAATCAGGCCCACAATGATTCATGACATTTCAGCGCTTGTCCTCACAATCAGCAGTAGATTTCTTTTGGACCCCTATGTGGGAGATATCTTTTGGAACAGTTTCTATACCCTTCATCCCCAAACTAGCTCAGAAATAAGCTGATCCACTTGAAGTTTGTCAGGACAATTCTCGTGATAGCTGTAGGCTTCAGGCCTAGCCTGATTTTTACTCCTGCTTTCAAGGTCTCTGGTCAAACTCAGAGCCTGAAACCCCTACTGTGAAATACTGCCAGAAACAGAGAGATAAAATGAAACAGACAAATGTTTGATCCACATTAATTTGTATAGCAGTAGTATAATTTATTTTCAATGTTCACCCAAACATTTGTCAAATCTGGTTGTCGTAAATGGCTACAAAGACTGATTTTCAATTTACTTATACTGTTTTAACTATCTGGTAGAGCCACCAACAATCAAATGGTCATATGGAATTAAAGAGGGACCATGAAGAGAAGCATGAAACTTGGATCACTACAGATGTAATGAATGGCCCTTGAATAAATGTATTGACTATAACTTTGCTTTGGGAGATGCTGTAAAATATTTTAATATTACAACAGGTGATCGATGCATGCTGGTTTATCTTTTTGCTAACTGATAGGGTAAGTTCACTTGATAGAAGTGGTAGAAAAGTTAAATCTCTCAACATCAAGTATCTTGAATTTCAGATTCCTAAAACCTCATTGATATCAGCTCCTGCTCCAAGATTCAAATTTTAGATGCTTTCTCATCTGGTAAACATTTCCTGACATATTCCTCCAGTTGCAGCATTAGGCTCTCCAGCTTGCCTACCCTACTAGTTAGGTAATGCCTTTGATGTGAAGAACCATGTACAAATAAAGCTTAATCTGAACCATGTGGGGGTAGTCTATTGTACAGAGGATTATAAGTTTTAAAAGTCTGCTTCCAGCAGGTAGTAAAATTTAAATTACATATGCCTTATTTATATTTATATATGTTGAGCCAACTTAGATTTAGTTTAAAAACTGATCTTTTCCATACTTACAGGAGCTGTGATTTGTAATTTTGAAGGTCTTGATCTCTCTTTTCTACCTGGCTGGGGTGGTTTGGGGAATGTCAAAGTGCAGTGTTCTGAAACAAGGGAAGACAATAAACAATTTGGAGTTAATAGTCAGACTTTCATCACACTGAAATAATCTTGAAAAAGACATATATCATTTAAATTAAACTAAGTTATAACTCAAAATATAGCTTCTCCCCTTGGAGTTTTTAGTTTATTTGCATAGCAATTAGGGAAAATAGAAGTCGATTTGCCCATTTAGCATTGAATTATGTTTAGAATTACATTTGCAATTTTATTTTCTAGATTGAGCCAATTTTAACAGACAGCTACTTAAATCATGGTGGTAAAAGAATATGATCAAACTGTGGGAATGGAAAATAGAGACTCACATTTCCTTTCAAACTTTTCCATCACCTCCTCTACCTTGGTTTCTTTTTTTATGTTATTTTGGTTAGATTGCAGACAATATGACTTCTCCTTTCCATAATCTCCATCATAACTAACACAATGCTGAGCATTAAGTAATCAGCAAAAGTTTTGATTGATTAAATCTGAGTGTTTATTTTAGCACCTGTTTAACCTCAATGGCATCCTAAGTCACAGAAATTAGTACTCTGGACCCAATCACTGCATTCAGTCCTGGGAGATCTATTTTAAGAAGGAGATATAAACACTTGAAGGAATCAAAAAAAGACTAAATTCTTACTTGTAATAGAATTATCACACGTTCTGATACTTCTCGTCTACTAAGGAAAAGAAAATGCTTTAATTGAATTTGTACTATAGATAATATTTTTATTACTAATAAGCCTTTAATAGCAACACCTTGAAAACTCTTATGCATTCTCTGATCTCCATTATCTAAGGATGCCTACCATAGACACTCAGACCAGTGGAGCAGAGTTGAGAATGCAGATATCACCCCTCAGGCTTACAGCCATCTGATATTAGACAAAGGCAACAAAAAACTACATTGGGGAAAAGAAAAGACTGCCTCTTCAGTAAGTCGTGCTGGGAAAATTGGATATCCATATGCAGAAGAATGAAACTAGACATTCACCTCTCACCACATACTAAAATAAACTCAAAATGGACTAAAGACTTAAGTATAAGACCTGAAACTGTAAAATTACTAATGGAAAATATAGGAGGTGAGATTATACAAAAAAGATATGTGGAGGAACGTCTTTTCTAATGGCACAAATTCTCATGATATACACTAGAAACCCACAATGTTGGTATGAGAATGATCATGCATACATCACAGAGTCACCAGGAATTCAGAAAAGAGTACTATTGGGAAAAACAACAACAATAACAACAAAAAAAACCAAAACCAACCAAACAAACAAACAAAAAACAAAAAAACCCGATAATAGGCTAGATGGAAAATCATGGCAAAATGAAGGAGAGTGATCTGGGAGTCATGTTATGAATATAACAAAGAAAGGTTTGTTATGTAAAGCAAGCAATATAATATGATGATATGAAATTCAAAGTTAGCTATTTTTGGAAGTAAGGAATAATGGCCTAGAAACAGTATTGAGGAACAATGCAGACAACAACTACACTTCTAGGTCCAGTGATGGTAGGGGATGTGATAAAGAAAGCATCACCCACTCTAGAGGGCTTCAGGAAAAGCAGTGTATTTGAGAGATAGTCAGTTTTCAGACAGAGCAAAATGATAGTGGTATCATTCAGATGTGAGGGAGAAGAGAACATAAAGGGTTTTGCTGAAGACAGTGAGTTTCAAAGAGTTAATGCCCGATGGTGACATAATCATGAGGCCTTTGTGATTTAAGAGAGATCAAATGTAGACAGCATCAAAGTAGAAGTGTCTTTATCAAAGCACTAGTTATCTGAGAATCTCACTTTGGAGAGTTCAAATTTAATTTGTAGATCAAATTATTCTTTTTCTTTCTTTCAATCTGTATTAAATTTGCTTTTTATTAAAGTAATGCATACTCATTGAAAAAAAATCCAAACATTACAGAAATGTATCACATAAAAAGGGAAAATACCTGTAATTTCTTTCTGTCAAAAATTTTCCAGAAATTGAATCTCTGAAGCAAAGATTTCTAATTTTTTTTTGTTATTGAGGTTGTGCACCTTTTCATGTTTATTGGCCATTAATATTATTTTTCTATAAATTGCCCATTCATACACCCCAACTATTTTTATGCCATATTAATTATATTTTCACAAGATTTTATATTAGGTCATAACATAAGAAATTTCCATTTTTTAAAGGTTAAAATGGTTGAATATTGGCAATCTTATATGGTTCAACTTAACACACATGGGTATTAGCTGGTAGCTCCATGTCAACATGACAAATATTATCCTAATTTTTTATAAATTTCAACAATACTTTTTAAGAGGAGATTGGCTTTTAAAAATAAAAATCAACACTGAAAGTGTAGCCACTGCAGACTGCAGAAATACTGCTGTTTAACTCCATATGAATAATAATTTATCTTACACTTAATGACTCCTTTAAAAAATAAACCCAGTATACTTTCTTCTACTGGAAATAATACTAATTCTTCCTTTGTATCAGAATGATAGAATGATCTAATTTTCTTTACACATCAAGTTAAATATATCAAACTAGTATGATAAACTCTTACTACATTGTATCTTGCTTTACATTTTAAAGTGATTTCACTTAAATTGATGCCTTCCATTCTCCCTAAAATATGATGTGGTTTTAAGAAATGAGACTCAGATAAAATGGTCAAGATAATGCAGCTATTTTTTGAAAGAACCGGGACCATCTAAATTTCAAAGTAAAACACCCAAGATATTTATGGGAATCTTATACTTCTCTTTAAAGTACAAATTTTAATTTATAAATAAAAAGACCAGGAAAGAAACATTGTTTACACTTAAATATATAAATATTTAACCAAATTGAGCATGTTAGTCACTAAAAATACTGAAAAGTATTAAAAAGAGGACTTACAACTTTCGAAGAGACAATTCCCCGGCCTATACGTTTCCTGGACTTTAGCACTGCAAGTTCAGACTGATGATGTTGAGTGATGACATCATAAAGACACTGTAAACAACATAAATTAAAAGGGAAATAACAGATTAGTCATATTTGATAGTGCATAGGTGATTCTAAAACCTATTCTAAAAGTATAGGTGTGTTTACACACAACTTTTTAAAGGTTGAACTGGGAGAATCAGTCAACTATTTACTGATTGAATATCTCTGGTTGTTTAATAAATATATAATTATTCAATATTTGCCTATTTTAATACTAGTTTTGACTGTGCATTTGTACACACAGGTGTGTGTGAAAAAGAGATATATAGGTTGAAAGGAAAATAGAAGAATATAAACATTCCTCTAAAATGAGCAGTTATAATTCCTTACATTTCCTTCACATTCAGGCTTTTTTTCCCCCTAAAAACTTTGCATATGTTCACAGTGAGATTTCCCCAAAATAACTTCACATGGCTTATTTTTAGATATGTAAATTAAGCAAAGGTAAAATGACTATGAAAATTATATTGACACATCTGAAAAATGTTCCTTCCCAAACCTAAAAACAACTGTTGTTATGTACAGAGTTGTGAGAGAACAAGTCATCAGTTGCTACTTGGCAGGAAATTTATAAATATAATTTTTTTTATTATAGAAAAAATTCTCTTGGGGCAGGGAGAAATGTGTACAGGGGAAATTATCTTTACATGTATTCTAGATAACAGGGAGCAGCTTTTGGGCTGCAGAAGAAAAAGCAATTCATTACTACTACTACTACTTCTTCTTCTCCTTCTCCTTCTCCTTTTTCTTCTTTCTTCTTTTTTACCACTTTTTAGTTATTAAGTTTTTTTAAATTTTTGTTTTGAAAGTTTATATTTCTGTGCTGACCCCATGGCTCACTTGGGAGAGTGTAGCGCTGGGAGCGCTGAGGCCGCAGGTTTGGATCCTATATAGGGATGGCCGGTGCGCTCACTGGCTAAGTGTGGTGTGGGCGACACCAAGCCGAGGGTTGTGATCCCCTTACTGGTGACCAAAAAAAAAAAAAAAAAGTTTATATCTCTTATGTATTCCTGGCTGTATTTTATTTCAGAAAATTGAAAGAAAATGTGATCGAAGACACCAAGATAATTTTCCCCACAGCAGTGCAATGTAGTATATCTCAGAATCCTTTTATTGGCCACACTAAGTTTACAAACTAGTCAAATAGCATTGCTTACAAAGCCAAATTTCTAAGTCCAAAATGGACCACAATCATACATTTGAAAGGAATATGAATTATGTATAAAAAGCCATGAGAATTTAATTCCACTCTTCTGACCCAATAATTTTACTCATAGGAATACATTCTATGTATATTATTTCAGCACACAGTCTCAGTATAGTTTTAAGTAAAATATTAAAATTTGAAAACACTGTAAATGTCCAAGATTAGGAAAAAATTTCAGCAAATCACTAGACTAAATGTCCATTAAGGCAGAGATTATGTCTGCTTTGCTCATCACTGTATCCCTAGTATTTGCATGAAAAAAAAGAAAACTCATGACCATAAAAGTATACATAAGTTTGATATTTACTATATAAAGCAAATATATTATTCTGAAAAGAGTAGATGATAATACTTCAGAATGTTAATAATAGGATCATGAGAAATTTTATTTGCTTCATATAGCATTTTGCATTAAAAATTTCTATAAATATAGTGACATCAACAAGATGGGAGAATAGAAGGTCCTAGGTTTCATCCCTTACCCCTAGAAAGATCAACTAGCGACTGTCTACAGAAAAAAAACACCTTGGTGAAAACCCCAAAATGTGAGAATAAGCCTGAGTCACTTGCGTGTTCCACAGAAATGAATAGTAATCTGTGTGGAAAGTGTAGAAGAAACAGTGTTACTTTGATTATGTTGCTCCCTCCCCTCCCCCAAGTTAGCACAGTGCCACATGGGCAGGATCCCTCAGGGCCTGTGGTTTCTACAGTGAAAAAAGAAAACCAAGCAGGCAGACATCCAGCTATTCTAGCATTCTGAGATGCTCATTCAAATCTTACTTTATGAGGAATGGGGAACAGAGGGAGAAATTGCATGGCTAGACTGCCTGGGGTCAGGTAGTACGTAACAAAGCAAGGAGGCATAGCCCACATAGACCAGCACACAAATTTTGGTGATAGCTCTGTTTACCTGACAGCAGTGGTTCTCAATCAGAGGTACCGGATAATAGTACACCCCACTCACAAAATCAAGCTTGTCATTCCCAGCAGAGGTGGGAAGTACTACCTGGCTTAAACTCTTAAACAGTCATCATCCAGGCCCAGCTTTAGACTCTACCCAAGGCCCTGTCCAGGCAGGAAGACAACCACAGCAGCAAATTTAGACAAAATGCAGGCACTAGTTCTACCACACCAGGAAGCCTAATCAGCATTTTCTGTGGCCTCAAATCCCACCCTCAGACTTTGCCCAGGGAGGGAGGCAAATCTCAACCACACATTTCTACTGAGTATAGAAGTTGGTCCATCCATCCTTATCCATTTAACCTCAGGGCCCCTCCTGCAACCCTATCCAACTGCTGAACTCAAATAGCGGTACCTTCTGACCAGGGAATGCACCCTGTGGTCCATTCAAGTCAGTGATGATTACCGTGCCCATTCAGCAGTTCAGCCTGATTGAAGAGATCACCAGTGGACTTGCCAGACAATGGTGCCTAGCCAGCTGCATCAAATGAATTCAGAGCAAAGGCAGTAGGCTGGCCATCTAGAGAAACTGAAAGCAAGCTTTGCCTAACTGGGAGCATTACCAGCTGGCTCATCCAGAATCACAGGCTAGACTATATAATGGAGATCTATCCCTGCTTAAGTATACCTATAAAAGCTGGAAAAGAAGGCTATCTCCACAAATTACAAGCACCAAAACAAGGACACAAAAAGACTCAAGAAATTATGACACCTCTAAAAGGAATTACCAAAGCTCCAACAATGGACCCTAAAGAAAGATTTATGAAATGCCAGAACAATAGTTCAGTAAAACAGTTAAGTAAAAAAGTTTATTAAACATCAAGAATATATGAATAAAAAATTAAAAAAAATTAGAAAGAACAATACATAAATAAAACAATTTTACAAATAAAAACAATTTAAAAAACAAATAGAAATCCTAGAAATAAAGAAAACAATTACTGAACTGAAAAAGGCAATATAAAGTTTCAACAGCCAGCTCCATCAAGCTAAAGAAAAAAATCAGCAAACTCAAAGACAGAACATTTGAAATTACCCAATCAGAGTTGGAAAAAAAAAAAAAAACAAATAAACAAAGAATGAAGAAAGCGTATAGAGGTATGTGATACCATCAAGATTCCTAACCTATGTGTAATAGGAATTCAAGAAGGAGAAGAAAGAAAATGGGTTAGGAAGCATATTTAAAGAAATAATGTATGGAAACTTACCTAATCTGAGGAAAGAAGCCAACATCCATGTGAAGGAAAGGCGGAGGTTTCCAATCAGCTTCAACTTAGTGGGGAGTTCACCAAGACATACGATGGTCAAACTATCAAAAATCAAAGACAAAAAAATAAAATTCTAGGAGCAGCAAGAGATAAGATATACATCACATATAAAAGATTCCCAGCAGAATTTATCAATGGACTTTTCAGCAGAAACTCTGCAGGTCAGGAGAGAATGCGATAATATATTCAACTTGCTGATGAAAAAAAACCTTCCAGCCAAGAATTCTGTAACCAGAGAAGCTGTGTTTTAGAAATGAAGGTGAAATAAAAACTGTCCCATAAAAACAAAAGCTAAGGGAGGTCATCACCACTGTGCCTATCTTACACGTATTTTTGAAGGGAGTTCTTTAAACTGAAACAAAAAGCTGCTAACATAAAACTATTAAACTTTAAAGTTGCTTATTTGAAGAACAAAATTCAATATTATAAGAATATACAAAGCAATATTCAGAATACTCTAGGACTGTAATGGTGGTATGTAAAGTAATTTTAAACCTAGTATAATGGTTAAAGAACAAAATTTTTAATAAAATCTATAGCTAAAATAAATTGTCAGGAGATATATGTTGCAAAATGAAGTAAATTCAGACATCGAAAATATAAAATGTGGAAGGGTGAGTACATGTGTAGGATTGTTTTATGCAATGAAACTTAAGATGTTATCAGCTGGAAATAGACTGCTGTAAGTGGAAAATGTTCTATTTAAGCCTTGTGTTAAACAAAAACCAAAAATCAACAGAAGATGCACAGAACAAAAATAGAAAAGATTTGAAACATACCACTACAGACAACCACCCAACCACAACGGAAGACAGCAAGACAAGAAGATAAAAAGAATCCACAAAACAATAAGAAAACAAAAAATTGGCAGTAGGAAGTTCTTACCTATCAACAAGTACCTTGAAAATAATGGATTAGAATCTCCAATTAAAATACACAGAGATTTTCATATTTGTTGCCATACAGTTGTTTATATTAGTCTAATGATTCCTTGTATTTCTGTGGTATTGGTTGTAATGTCTCACTTCTGATTTCTGATATTTGTTATTGGGTCTTCTCTCTTTTTTTTAACCTAGCTAATGGTTTCTCTATTTTATCTCCTCTAAAAACCAACTTTTTGTTTTGTTGATCTTTTCTATTGTTTCTTGGGTCTCTATTTCATTTAGTTCTGCTCTGATTTTATTTGTTTATGCCTACTACCTTTAGGTTTGGATTTTGGTTGGTTTTCAAGTTCTTTGAGGTGTAGTGTTAGGTTGTTTATTTGAAGTCCTTCCATTCTTCTGATGTAAGCATTTATTGCAATAAATTTGCCTCTTAGTACTGCTTTTGTAGTATCCCACAGGTTTTGGTATGATGTACCTGTATTTTCATTAGTTTCTAGAAATTTTTTGATTTCCTGTTTAATTTCTTCTTGGACCCATAGGTCATTCAAGAGCATATTATATAGTTTCCATGTAGACAAAGGCAACAAAAATCTACAATGAAGGAAAGACTGCCTCTTCAATAAGTGGTACAGGGAAAACTAGATATCCACATGCAGAAGAATGAAACTAGATATGCATCGCTTACCAAACACTAAAATCATCTCGAAATGGATTAAAGACAAGTATAAGACCCGAAACTGTAAGATTACTAAGGGAAAATATAGGTGAAACAATTCAGCAACTAGGCCTGGGCACAGGCTTTGTGAACATGACCCTGAAAGCAAAGGCAGCAAAAGAAAATATAAACAGATGGGACTGTATCAAACTGAAAAGCTTCTGCACAGCAAAGGAAACAATAAACACAGTGAAATGACAACCTAAAGAGTGGGAAATAATTTTTGCTAACTATGCATCCAACAAGGGATTAATATCCAGAATATACATAGAACTCAAGAAATCATACAGTAATAAATAAATAAATAAATAATCCAGTTAAAAAATAGGCAAAGGAGCTGAATAGAAATTTTTTAAGGGAACACATACAAATGGCCATCAGGTACATAAAAAAATGCTCAACAACACTAGTCATTGGGGAAATGCAAATTAAAACTACATTGAAGTACTACCTCACCCCAGTTAGACTGGCTATAATCAAAAAGATGGTGAATAACAAATGCTGGTGAAGGTGTGGAGAGATGGGAGCACTTCTACAGTGTTGGTGTGATTGTAAGTTAGTACAACCACTATGGAAAAGAGTTTGGAGGTTTATCAAACTGCTACAGATAGATCTTCCACATGATCCAGCAATCCCACTACTGGGTATATACCCAGAAGAATGATAATCATCATGTCAAAATGATACCTGTGCTCCCATGTTCATCACAGCTCTGTTTACAAAAGCCAAGACATGGAACCAACCTAAATATCCATCCATGGATGATTGGATATGGAAACTGTGGTATATATACACCATTCAATACTACTCTGCTATAAAAAAGAATGCAATTCTCCCATTTGCAACAACATGGATGAACCTGGAGAAACTTATGTTGAGTGAAATAAGCAAAGCACAGAGGGATAAACACCTCGTGTTCTCATTCATATGTGGGAGATAAGAGGGAAAGAAGGAAGGAAAGAAAGACCATAGTAGTGCTTTGGTCTTGCAGAGGGAGAGAACATTCCTTAGGCTACAAAGTGGAGTGTGGGGGATGAGTGAAGGAGAGGAAGTTGGGGATAATTGGGTGGGGGTCATGGAGTACAAGAGCAATTTGTGGTAATGGGTATGCTGCCAGTATGAATCTGGCCCTCACATCATGCCATGAGGGGTGACAGTGAGCTTTGTATCTCATGTATATTCATTATAAAATAAATAAATAAATAAATAAATAAATAGACAGATAAATAAATAAGTAAATAAATAAAATTTAAAAAAATACATAGAGTAAAAGGATAAAAAAATATGACCCAACTATTTGCTGTCTATAAGACATTCACTTTACTTATAAAAACACATACAGACTGAAAGTGAAGAGATGAAAAAAAAAATCATGCAAATGGAAACCAAAAGAGAATAAGGGCAGCAATTCTTACATGAGACAGAATAGACTTTAAATCAAAAACTATGAAAAGAGACAAAGAGAGACATTATTAATGATAATTAGATCAATTCTTCAAAAGAATACAACAATTGTAAATATGTATGCACCGAACAGTGGAGCACCTAAATATATATCTTCTACAAACCTTGTCTTTCAGTTGAGTCATCAAAGTTGTGCCCTGCCCCGCCCTGCCCAGCAGGTGTCCAGTCTCTCCCACTGCCGGGAGTGAACTCCTCGGGGGAGGGTCCCTCAGCACACAGTTCCTCTTTGACTCCCCCCAGCACAGGTCGGCCCTCCGGGAGAGCTCTCCAGTAGCTTCAATGTAGCTCGAGAGCACTTTGGGCTCCCCTCTCCCCACCAGAAATTAGTTAGGGGTTCTTCCAAACTGAGGCCCTAGAGATGGAATCTGCCTCCCGGAAACAGGGAGATTACCTGGGGCCGATGCCCAGGGTGTGGTGGAGAGACGATCTGCGCGGGCTCCTCTTCCCTGCCCTCCCGACGCTGGCCGGGGGCTCCCCACGCTACCAGCCCCATCAGAGATCCGTGGGGGTAGTGGGATTGTAGGCCGGTCCACAGGCCCCGGGGTGCCCCGCGTTGAGGTAAGCAAATGGCACGTCTCAGTGAGGAGCCGCGCCAAGCCAATATGGCTGGCCTGCCTGCACTAAGCCAGCCGTCTCTGCCCCCACCCAAGAAAATGGAGGCAGCTCTGTTGTGGGCGCCGAGCCTGGGGGGGTGCGCGGGGGGCCCGGGGGCGGGGGGGAGGGGCGGG
>NW_007726121.1:444065-525392 GCF_000696425.1 Galeopterus variegatus
CTTCGCCCTGCAAGTGGTGCTCTGCTGGGGGTGACTCACAGGGGTCGCAGAGTTGGGCCGGTCTGGCGCATTCCACTCCATTTCTGTGTCGTCTCTGCTGATTTACTTGGCCTTTGTTGTCTCGGGCTGCTCGCTCGAATCCGCAGCAGGGCTTGGGCGCTCTCAGGAGTCTTCTTTTGTGTCGGCCCTAAAACCTCAAACCTGTTGTTGCTTGTTTGTCGTTATAGGTTCGTTGTTGAAAGATTTATTCATTTTTTGTTGCTCTTGGAAATGCAAATAGTACTCTGGTATCACAGCGCACACTTCTCAGGATCGCGCTGTCTCCTGGCACAGCCGCTCCAGACCCGTCGCCATCTTAGAATCTGAAATATATAAAGCAATTTAAAGGATCTGAAGGTAACAATAGATTGCAATAAAATAATAGCAGCAAACTTTAATACACCACTTTAAATGGCAGACAGATTATTCAGACAGAAAGTCAATAAAAAAAAAATTGGACTTGTATAACACCTTAATCCAAATAGACCAGCAGACATACAAAACACTATCTGGCAGAAACAGAATATAAATTATGCTCAATTACACAGAGAACATTCTCCAGGATATATCATGTGTTAGACAATGTAGGGTAAATGCTGGATACAGCCTCATTTCCCCCTCCTGTGCTTATCAGAGTTACCCTTTCCCCTTGGGAGACTGCCCCTGGCCAAGGTAGCTACTGAAGGAAAGGCATGTCCCCTTTAAGACAAACAGTATGCTGGAGGGAGTAGGGACCCTAAGAAAAAGAACAAACACTCTGGCACCAGGATAGCAGTGGGTAGATTAACTTGTTAACACAGCTGAGTGTGCATCTGCACGTAAGCCTGAAAGTGATTTACACCCCTACTTTGATCCATTAACTATATAACTGTTGTATGTACCCCATGGAGGTGTGGATTTCTTGTCAACTGGCCTCCATCAGTGTCTCTCATAAGTCTAATAAACCAAGGTATCTACCTGTTGCACCTCCAGGTGATTTCTTCAGAATAGGTAAACAGTATGTGAGTGCCATCTTAGATTTGGACCTCCTACATTACAGACATAAAGGTCTATCTTAGCAAATTTAAGGAGATTGAAATCAGATCAAGAACCTTTTTCAACCATATAAGTATGAAACTAGAAATCAATAACAGAAGGAATTTTGAAAAATTTGCAAATGCATGAAAATTAAACAAAATGTTCCTGAACAACCAATGGGCCTGTGAAGAAATTAAAAGGGACATTAAAAAATATCTTGAGACAAACAAAAACGGAAGCACAACATACAAAAGCTTAGGGAATGCAGCAAGGGCAATACTAAAATAAAAGTTTATAGCAATGTATTCCTACAGCAAGAAAAAGAAGATTGCAAATAAATAACATTATGTTACACTTAAAAAAATGGACAAAGAAGAATAAACTAAGTCCAATGTTAGCAGAATAAAGGACATAATAAAGATCGGAGCAGAAATAGACAAAATAGGGACTAGAAAAACAGTACAGGTGCAGGAACACCAGTAGCCATGGACAGACCAAATGAGAGCTGGCAGGACTGCAAAAAGGGACCTCAAGAGCCATGGGCAGCCCCTGCAGACAGCCAGCAGGAGCAAGTGGGGCATGATTGTGTGGGCAGCCCAACACTGCCACAGATACTGCTGCCACACAGGTAGATTGCAAAAGCCACTGCCACAACTACTACCACTGCATGGGCAGCTCACCACCACAGCAGCAGCCACTGCTGCCACAACAGCTTCTGCTGCAGCGTAGGTGGCCAACCAGCCACTCCACTGCACTGACAGAAGAGGGTCACCAGCAGAGGCCAGGAAAAGGGGTGAGTGCAGACATGTGACCCAGTGGCCAAAACCACAGGCCCCCCCCATGATGGCACAAATTGAAGTGAGAGGTATGTGCACAGTCCCTGCAACTGCCTTATTCAAGGGAGAGACACACATGGAATCCCTGGAGAGTGCAGAAGTCCAGGATACCCAAACAGAGTAAGGAGGAAAATTCTCAACTACCACCAACCAACTCATCCTCCAAATGAGGGAAGCAAAGACCCAGGTAGAGCCTCTGCCTGCAGATAAGAGGAAAGAGAAACCTCACCCAGGTTCACCCATTCAAACTGAGGAGCACCAATATAGCCCACTACACCCATTAGGGTCATAGGACACCAGCTGGGGTGTCAACAAGCCTGCCAAGGGTTACCCACCCCAGCAAAAGAACTACTGGGCACCCAGGTGCATCTCCCAAGAACTCCAGAGTTTTCTCACATCCTCAATAACCCAACACAGTGTCAACAACTTCAGCAAGGAATCACTAAGTGTCTCAGTGCCTAAGCCATGGAGGCACTCACACACAACTCCAACAATAAATACAGCTGAAGTACCCAGACAGAAACTACACTACTGAGTATACTGGGAACCTACTCAATGGTCAATATAAAACACATCTACAGGTGAAAGTCTCTTTCCTTGAAGCCCACTCCAGAGTAGTAGAAAAGCAACTCCTCTACCAGATGACCAGACATCAATGTCGAGATACTAGAAATACAAGAAAGAAAAGAAAACATAATACCACCAAAGAAATACAAAAATTCTCAAGTATCAGAGCCCACAGAGCCAGAAACCCTTAAATTGACTGAAAAGGAATTTCAGGAAACAATCTTAAAGACACTCAGTGAAATGAAAGAAGACTAAGTTAGATGACAAAATGAAATAAAATCTACCCAGAATATGACATAGAAAATGTACAGAGAGACTAATACCTTTAAAAAGAATGCAGCAGAACTTCTGGAACTGAAGGATTCATTCAATGAAATAAAAAACAATGCAGAGAGCTGAAGTAGCTGACTAGAACAAGGAGAAGAAAGAATTTCTGATCTTGAAGATAGTCTTTTTGAAATAATTCAGGAGAAACGAGAGAGAGACAGAGAGAGAGAGAGAGAGAGAGAGAGAGAGAGAGAGAGAGAGAGAGAGAGGAATTTTTTAAAATGAAGAAAATTGATGAGAGGTGTCAGGCAACCTTAAGCACACAAACATCTGAATCAATCATGGATGTTCCAGAAGGGGAGGAAAAAAGAAAAGGCATTGTAAAGATATTCGACAAAGTAATAGCGAAAAGCATCCCAGGTATAGGGATATAGACTTACAGATCCATGAGGCTCAAAGATACCCAAACAGATTCAATTCTAAAATGTCCTCTACAAGATACATTATAGGTAAACTGGAAAAAGTCAAAAACAAAGAAAGAATACTAAGAAAAGCAAGAGAAAAGCATCAAGTCACCTATAAGAGAATCCCCTCAGACTAACAGCAGACTCCTGAACAGAATTTCTACAGTCTAGAAAAAAAAAAATAAGATGATATATTCAAAATACTAAAAGAAAAAAACAGCCAGCCAAGAATCCTATAGACAGCAAGGCTATCTTTGAGTAATGAAAGAGAAATACTCTATTTCTCATACAAAAACCGCAGGAGTTTACCACCACACAACCAGCTCTATGAGAAATTCTCAAGGGAGTCCTGCATCTGGAATCCAAAAAACCAATAATCACTACCATGATTACACAAGAAAGAATTAAACCCATTGGTAGAATAAAATACATATGAGAAAGAAAAAGAAACTATATCTACTACCTCAAAAAACCAACAGACACTGAAGACCAACCTAAAAGAATGGGGGGGCGAGGGAAGAACAGAACTAAAGATATTTAAAAATCCAAAAGAAAAATGATAAAATTCAAGGAGTAAGAAAATACCTTTCAATAACAACCCTAAATGTAAATGGGTTAAATTCCCAACTCACAAGACAGACGGACTGATTAGATTAAAAAGCTGGACTCACATTTATGCTGTCTTCATGAGATTCACCTCACCTGTGAAGACACACATAAACAGCAAAGGCATAGAATGATATATACCACACAAATTGAACCAAACAACAACAAATAAAACAAACAAACAAACAAAAAACAAGAAGGAATAGCTATTCTTATATCTGATAAAATAGGTTAAAAAAACATAAAAGGAGACAGAGATGGCCATTATATAATGATAAAGGGATCTATCAAGCAAGAAGTCATAACTGTCACAATTATATATGCTTCCAACACTGGAATACCCAGATATACATACCAAACATTATTAGACCTAAAGAAAGAGACTCCAATATGATAATAGCTGGGGACTTGAACACCCCTCTCTAATTATTGGACAGGCCATCCTGGCAACAAATCAACATAGAAACATAGGATTTTAACTACATTTAAGACCAATTGGACTTGGCAGATATCTACAGAACATTTCATCCAACAACTACAGAGTATACATTCTTCTCATCACCACATGGAATATTTTCCAAGATAGACTAAGTGTTAGGTCACAAATTAAGTCTCAACAAATTAAAAATTATTAAATCATTTCAAGTATCTTTTCATAACACAAGTGAATAAAATTATAAATTAATAAGTAGAAAAACTCTGGAAACTATACAAATACATAGAAATTAACAACAACTCCTGAACAGCTCCTGAGCGATTTATGGGCCCAAGAAGAAATTAAATGGGAACTCAAAAAAATTATTGATACTAATGAAAATGAAAACATATCATACCAAAACCTGTAGGATACTGCAAAAGCAGTACTAAGAGGAAGTTCACTGCAATAAATGTTATATACAACAAACCCACTGCCAGTATCATCCTGAATGGGCAAAAGCTGAAAGTTTTTCCCTTAAGAGCAGGAACAATACAAGGACACCCACACTCACCACTCTTATTTAGCACAGAATTAGAAGTACTATCCAGAGCAACCAGACAAGAGAGAAAAATGAAGGGTATTCATATTGGAAAAGATGAACCAGACTGTCTCTGTTTGCAGATGACATGACGTTATATGAAGAAAAACCCAAAGACTCTATGTAAGAACCTCTCAGAGCTAATAAACGATTTCAATAAAACTGCAGGATACAAAATTGACACACAAAACTCAGTTGCATTTTAATATTCCAATAACAAACTAGGAAAAAAAATCAAGAATGCAAGCTCATTTACAATAGTCACACACACACAAAAATACCTAGGAATCAATTGAACTGAGAAGGCGAAGGATCCCTACAATGACAGAAACAAATCACTGTTGGAAGAAATTAAAGAAGGCACAAAGGCGGAAGGACATTCCATGCTCTTGGGTTGGAACAATTAAAAAAGTTATCTAAGGATTCAATGCAATCCCCAGCAGAATACCAATGACATTCTTCACAGAAATAGAAAAAAAAAAAAAATCCTAACATTCATAAGGAACAACAAAAGACCCTGAATAGTCAATGCAATCCTGAGCAAAAAATAAATAAGTAATAAATAAATAAATAAATAAATAAATAAATAGACAGATAGATGGATAAAGCCAGTAAAGCCAGGGGCATTACACTACCTGATTTCAAAATATACTACAAAGCTATTGTAATCAAAACATCATAGTACTGGCATAAATATGCTCAGACTAATAGAACAGAGTAGAACGCTCAGGAACCAATCTACATACTTACATTGAACTAATCTTTGAAAAAGGCAACAAGAACATACATTGGGGAAAAGACTGCCTTCTCAATAAATGGTGCTAGGGAAACTGGACATCTATACATATAAAAATGAAACTAGACACATACCTCTTGCCATATTCCCAAACCAAATCAAAATTGATTGAAGGTTTAAATATAAGACTTGAAAGTATAAGACTCCTAAAGGGAAACAGGGGAAACGCTTCAGGATGTAGGACTGGGCCAAGACTTTATGAATAAGACCCCCAAATCACAGAAAATAAAAGAACAAACAAACAAACAGACAAACAAACAAATAAACAAATGAAATTATAGCTAACCAAAAAGCTTCTGCACAGCAAAAGAAACAACAGAGTAAAAAGACAACCTACAGAATGGGAGAAATATTTGCAAACTGAATTCGACAAGGGATTAATACTGAGAATACATGAGGAACTCAAACAACTTAACAGTAAGAAACACGAGTAACCTGATTAAAAAATGGGCAAGGAGCTGAATAGAATTTTTTCAAAGAAAGACATACAAATGGCCAACAGAAACATGAAAAAATGCTCAGCATCACTAAACATCAGGGAAATCAAAACCACATTGAGATATCATCTCAACCCAGTTAGACTGGCTATAATCGAAAAGACAGGGAAAAACAAATGCTGGTATGGATGCAGAGAAAGGGGAACCCTCCTATACTATCGGTGGGATTGTGTATTGGTCAGGGTTCTCCTGAGAGACAGAACTAATAGGATGTTATAAATATATGAAAGGGTATTTAGTAGGTAAATTAGCTCATGCAACTGTGAACAGAAGTCCCGTGATAGGCCATCTGCAAGCTGGATGCCAGTAGGGTTGCTCAGTCCAATTTTGAAGGTCTTAAAACCAAGGAAGCTTATGGTGTTCTTTGTGTAAGTTCTGGAACCCAGATGCTGAAGAGTCTTGAGCCCTGATGTCCATGTATAGGAGAGAAGAGTGTATACCAACTCCAGTGGATACAGAGAGAGAGATTCACCTTTTCTTCTCTGTTTTTTGTGTTCTTGTGGCCCCAGCAGATTGGATGGTTCCTGCCCACGATGAGGGCAGATCTTTCCTCCCCAGTCAACTCAAGCTGTCATTCTAATCTCTTCTGGAAACACTCTCATAGGCACACTTAAAAAGATAGCTTTACCAGGTTTCTCAGCATTCCTTAATCTAATCAAGTTCACACCTGGAATTAACCTTCTCAGACTGTAAATTAGTGCTGCCATTACAGAAAACTGTATGGAAGTTTCTCAAAGAACTATGGATAGAACTTCCATATGTACCAGCAATCCCACTACTGGGTATATACCCAAAAGAATGGAAATGATCATGTTGAAGGGATGGACACCTGCACTCCATGCTCTAACTACAATAGCCAAGAGTTAGAATCAACTTAAATGTTCATCAGTGGAAGACTGGATAAGGAAAATGTGGTATATATACACAATGGAATGCTGCTGTACTATAAAAAGGATGAAATTCTGCCATTCACAGCATTAAGGATGCACTTAGAGAAAATTATGTTAAGCAAAATAAGTCAGGCACAGAAAGAAAAATACCACATATCCTCACTTGTAAGTAGAAGCTAAAAAAAAAACCAAATAATTAAAAAAAGAAAGAAAGATACAGCAATCATAACAATTCACTGATATTTCAAAAGGAAAGAATCGAACTGAGGCCACCAGTGGTGGGAAAGGGGGAGGGTAAGAGAGGGTTAGTGAGATTTTGGTAAAGGGCCACAAGAAATGATTACATTGTGTAATGTTGAATATACTAATCATCCTGATTTCAGAATCACATATTGTACTCAGGTATTGATATTCAATTCTGCACCTCGCAGAAATGTACAAGCAATTATATTTCAATTTTAAAAGAAAAAAGAAAAGCAATACAAAGGTCAACAAAACTAAGTTGAATTTTTGAAAAGATAAACAAAGCGTACAAACCTTTAGCTAAAGTAGAAAAAAAGAGAAGACTCAAATAAAATCAGAGATAAAGGAGACATTATAAGTTATACCACAGAAATAAAAAGAATTATAATTATTAAGAATACCAATAGGCCAACAAACTGAAAAATCTAGGAAAAATGGACAAATTACTGGACAAATACAACCTACTAAGACTGAATTATGAAGAAATAGAACAGCTGGACTGAACTATATATAATGAGTACTGAGACAGATTAAAGCATGTAATAAAAAGTCTCCCATCAAATTAAATAAACAGGACATGATGGTTTCACTGCTGAATTCTACCAAACATTTAAAAACAAACATACCAATTCTTCTCAAACTATTCCAAAAAGTTTAAGAGGAGGGACTACTTTCAAACTCATTCTATGAGGACAGCACTACCCTGATACAAAAACCAAACAAAGACACAACAGAAAAAGCAAACTACAGTCCAATATCCCTGATTAAAATAGATACAAAAATCCTCAACAAAACAATAGGAAACTGATTCCAACATAACATTAAAGAGATCATTTACCATGATCAACTTAGATTCATCTCAAGAATGCAAGGATGGTATAATGTACACAAATGAGTAAAATGATAAATCATGTTAACAGAATAAAGGACAAAAATCATATGATCATTTCAATAGATGCAGAAAAAGCATTCGAAGAGGAGGAAGTAGAGTAATGGTTACCAGGGGCTTGAAGGGGAGAGGGTGTGGGAGTTGGGGAAGAGGTGGATTAGCAGGTACAAAGTTACAGGTAGATAAGGAGAATATATTCTGGTGTTCTAGGCTGGCTGTAGCTAATAATACTACAGTGCATATTTCTATATACCTAGAAAAGAGCATGGTGAATGTAATCATCACAAAGAAAAGGTAAATGTTTAGGTGATAGATATGCTATCTACCCTAAGTTAATCATTATCCAATATATGCATGCATTTAAACACACTTTAATGTCTCCATTTTCATTAGTGATTTTCGTTATTTGGGTCTTCTGTCTTTTTTTGTTAACCTAGCTAATGGTTTGTCTCTTTCCAAAAAAAAAAATACAACTTTTTGTTTCATTGATCTTTTGCATAATTTTTAGGGTCTCTATTTCATTTAGTTCTGCCATGATTTTAATTATTTCTTTTCATCTACTAGTTTGAAGATTGGATTGTTGTTTTTCTAGTTCTTTGAGGAGAAGTGTTAGGTTGTTCATTTGAAGTTTTCCCATTCTTTTGTTGTAAGCATTTATTCTGATAAACTCCCCTCTTAGTAATGTTTTTGCAGTATCCCACAGGTTTTGGTATGATGTATCTTAATTTCTGTTAGTTTCAAGAATTTGTTGATTTCCTGTTTAAGTTTTTCTTGGATCCATAAGCCATTGAGAAGTCTGTTGTTTAGTTTCCATGCTATTGATTAGTTTCCAAAAGCTTGCTTCTTATTGATTTCCAGTTTTAATCCATTGTGGTCTGAAAAGACACATAGAATGATTTTAATTTTTAAAAATTCGTTGAGACTTAATTGTGACCTGACATGTTGTCTATCCTGTAGAATGTTCAATATGCTGATGAGAAGAATGTGTATTCTCTAGCTGTTTGTTGAAATGTTCTGCAGATGTCTGCTAGGTCCAGTCTGTCTAAGGTATAGTTTATGTCATGTGTTTCTTTGTTGATTTGTTGCCTGGAAGATCTGTCCAAAGCTGAGAGGGGTGTCACCCACTGTTATTGAATTAGGGTCTATCTCTTTTTGTAGGTCTAAGAGTGTTTGCTTTACATATCCATGTGCTGTACTATTAGGTGCATACATATTTATGATTGTTTTGTTTTCTAACTGTATAGATTCATTTATCAATATATAATGGCCTTCTTTGTGGCTTTTTATGGTTTTGGTTTGAAGTCTATATTATCTGATATAAGAATAGCTACTCCACTTGACACCACAGAAATACAAAGAATCACCAGAGGTTATTATAATTGACTATATGCAAATAAATAAGAAAACTGGAGTAAATTAATAAATTTCTGGACACATACAAACCTCCAAGACTGAAACAAGCAGAAAGAGAAAACCCGAACAGATAAATAACAAGCAAAGAGATTAAAGCAGTAATCAGCAATCTTCCAACAAAGAAAAGCCCAGGACTGGATAGCTTTACAGCTTAATCTTGTCAAACCTTTAAAGAAGAATTAATACCACTTCTCTTCAAACTATTCCAAAAAATTGTAACAGAAGTCATTCTCCCAAACTCATTCTATGAGGCCAGCAACAACCTGACACCAAAACCAGATAAAGATATGACCAAAAAAGAAAATTAAAGGCCAATATCCTTGATGAACATACATGCAAAAATCCTCAACAAAATATTATCAATCAGAATGCAGCAACAAACAAGAAAAATTATACACCATGATCAAGTGGGATTTATCCCAGCAATGCAAGGATGATTCAAGATATGCAAGTCAATAAATGTTATACACCACATCAACAATACCAAGGACAACAATCATATAAATATCTCAATGGACACAGAAAAAGCAGTTGACAAATTCAACATTCCTTCACAATAAAGACTCTCAGCCAATTAGGTACAGAAGGAAATTATCTCAACACAATTAAAGCCATATATGACAAACACACTGCCAGTATCACCCTGAATGGGGAAAAACTGAAAGATATTCCCTTAAGAACAGGAACAAGACAAGGATGACCATTCTTACCACTCCTATTTAACACAGTATTGGAAGTACTAGCTAGAGCAATCAGCCAAGAGAAAGAAATACATCTTATCCAGATTGGAGCAGACGAATTTAAACTATCCCTATTTGCAGATGACATGATCCTGTATGTAGAAGAACCTAAAGACTCTACCAAAAATTCTTAGAACTAATAAATGATTTCAGTAATGTTGCAGGATACAAAATTAGCATGCAAAGGTCAGTAGCATTGTTATACTCAAACAATTATCTTTCAGAAAAATAAATCAAGAAAGAAAGCCCATTTACAATAGTCACCAAAAAAAATGAAATACCTAGAAATCATTTTAACCAAGGAGATAAAAGATTTCTACAATGAGAACTACAAATCACTGCTGAAAGACATTTAAGAGGACAGAAAAGACGGAAAGACATTTCATGCTTTTGTGTGAGAAGAATTAGCAATGTGAAGATGTTCATACTATCCAAAGCATTGCCTCTCAAAATACCAATGACATTCATCACAGAAATAGAAGAAACAATACTAACATTAATACGGAACAACAAAAGACCCTGAATAGGCAAAGCAATCCTGAGAATAAACAAACAAACAAAAAAACAAATAAATAAAGGAAACCCAGAGGCATAACACGCCCTGTCTTCAAAGTATAATGTAAAGCTATAATAAACAAAACAGCATGGTACTATCATAGAAACAGACACTCTGACAAATGGAACTGAGTAAACAACCCAGAACTGACCCACATACTCACGGCCAACTGATCTTTGACAAAGGCAAAAAGAACATACACTGGGGTAAGGACTATCACTTTTATAGATAGTGCTGGGTAAGCTGGATATCCATATGTAGAAGAATG
The DNA here is from genome assembly GCF_000696425.1 of Galeopterus variegatus. Taxonomy (NCBI): domain Eukaryota; kingdom Metazoa; phylum Chordata; class Mammalia; order Dermoptera; family Cynocephalidae; genus Galeopterus; species Galeopterus variegatus. Next base: position 455,170 of record NW_007726121.1, read on the forward strand.
ATACTAGATCTGTACCTCTCGTCATATACAAAAATCAATCGAAATGTATTAAAGAGTTAAATATGAAACCTGAAACTATAAAACTCTTAATAGAGAACATAGAGAAAACATTGCAAGATGTAGGACTAGGCAAAGACTTTATGAATAAGCCCCCAAAGCATAGGCAATAAAAGAAAAAAAATAAACAAATGGGATTATAAGAAACTATAGTTAATATTAATATATTTGTCTTTTAACCCTTGTACTAGGGATAAAATTGCTTTACACACCATCATCACAGTCCTGGAATATTTTAAAATTTTTTAGTATTACTTATTACATTCGGCTTTGTGCTTTTGTATGTTTTATGTTTATTAGTGGCCTTTATTTCAGCTTAAAGAACTCTGTTTAGCGATTCCTGTAGTGCAGGCTTGGTGGTGATAATCCTCGTTAGCTTTTGTCTTTGAAAGTTTTTATTTCTCTCTCACATCTGAAAGGCAGCTTTTCTCGGTAAAGTATTCTTGGTTGACAGTTTTTACCCTTTAAAACTTTGAGTGTATCTTTCCACTCTCTCCTGGTCTGCCAGGTTTCTGCTGAAAAGCCTGCTGATAATAATATTGGGACTTCTCTTGTATTAATTATCTATTGCTGCTTTAAGAATTTCTTCTTTCCTCTGATTTTTGATAGTTTAATTTTTATGTGTTTGGTTAACTATTATTTGGGTTAAAGTTTATTGGAAACCTCTGCACTTTTTTTTTTTTGTGGTATATATTTTCATTTATTATTTTTCTTTCTTTTTTTTAATTTTTATTTTGTCAATATACAATGTAGTTAGTTATTGTGTCCCATCATCTCTTACATTGTTGGTGGGAATGCATAATGGTGCAACCCCTATGGAAAATGGTTTGGAGGTTCCTCAAACAGTTGCAGATTGATCTACCATATGACCCAGCTATTTCACTGCTGGGAATATATCCAAAGGAATGGAAATCATCAAGTCGAAGGTATACTTGTTTCCCAATGTTCATTGCAGCACTCTTCACAATAGCCAAGAGCTGGAATCAGCCCAAATGTCCATCATCGGATGAGTGGATACGGAAAATGTGGTATATCTACACAATGGAATACTACTCAGCTATAAAAACGAATGAAATACTCCCATTTGCAACAACATGGATGGACCTTGAAAGAATAATATTAAGTGAAACGAGTCAGGCAGTGAAAAAGAAATACCACATGTTTTCACTTATTGGAGGGAGCTAAAGGTGAATGAATCAACTCTGCACTTTTTGTACCTGGATGTTGACATCTATCCCCAGATGGGTGAAGTTTTCATGCATTATTTCTTTAAATATGCTTCTGTAAGATTTTTCTTTTCCTTACTCCTCCTAGAACTGCTATTATCTTTTTCCTACCCTCTGACTGGATAATTTTAAATGTTCTGTCTTTGAGCTCACTTATTCTTTGTTCTACTTGATCAAGTCTGCTCTGAAGCTTTGTATTAAAATTGTCAGATCAGTGTGTTTTTCATCTCTAGAATTTGTTTTATTTATTGTTTTTATTTTTTTGTCAAATTTCTCACTTTCTGACTGCATTGTTTTCTAAATATTATTTAATTTTATTTTTTAAATTGAAACATAATTGATTATACATATCTGTGGGATACAGAGTGGAATGTCATTACCTGTGTATAATATATGATGATCAAATTAGGGTAATTAGGATATTCATCATTACAAAACATAATCATTCTTTGCGACTCTTTACCAATTTCTCACTAACTCCCTCTCCCCCTCCCCCTTTCCCATCTCTGTAATCACAGTTCTGTTCTCTCCTTTTGAAAGTCCCACATATTATTGTGATTGTTCTACCTTTCTTTCTTAATTTATTTTTAGCTCACACTTATGAATGAGGAAACATAGCATTTCTCGTTCTCTGCCTGGCAAAATTTTCTCCAAGCTCATCCATATTAATGTGAATAGCAGAATTTCAATACTTTTTATGCCTAAGTAGTATCCCATTGTGTACATATAATGCATATTTTTTGTCCTGTCATCCATTGATGAATGTTTAGGTTGATTGCATCTCTTAAGCTTTTGAACATAGAGCCATAACTGTTATGCCTTCAGCATGATGATTTCCATTCTTTTGGGTATATGCCCAGCAGTGAGATTGCTGTGTCATATTATGACATATTCTATCTGTAGCTGTTTGAAAAATGTCTGTACAGTTTTCCATAATGTGTGAACTAATTCACTGTCCCACCAACAGTGTAAGAGGGTTCCCCTTTCTCTACATCCTCACCAGCATTTGCCATTCTCTGTCTTTTTGATACTAGCCAGTCTAAATGGGGTGAGATGATATCTCAATGTGGTTTTGATTTGCATTTTCCTGAGGCTGAGTGATGTTGAACATTTTTTCAACTGTCTGTTGGCCACTTGTATATCTTCTTTTGAGAAACGTCTATTCTTCTCCTGTGCCCATTTTTTAATCTGGTTATTTGTTTTTTATTTACTGTTAAGTTGTTTGAGTTCTTTTTATATTCTGGATATTGATCTTTTGTCACATAGTTTGTCACATTGTTCACATAGTGTAGCCACCTTCATCAGTTATCTTAGCTAGAACTTCTGGATAACTTGCTATAGCTTCTTCATCAGTACTTGCTCTTCACCTTGTGCTTTTACATTATGGAGATGGCTTCTTCCCTCAAATATTATAAACCAACCTCTGCTAGCTTCAAACTTTTCTTCTGCAGCTCTTAACCTCTCTCAGGCTTTCTGGAATTGAAGAAAGTTGGGGTCTTTCTCTAAATTAGGCATTGGCTTGAGGGAAGGTTATGGCTAGTTTGATCTTCTGTTCAGAACACTAAAACTTTCTCCATATCACCAATAAGGGTTTTTCACTTTCTTATCATTCATGTTCACTTGAGTAGCACTTTTAATTTTCTTCAAGAACTTTTCCTTTGCATTCACAAGTTGGCTATCTGCTTGAGGCCTATCTCAACTTTCAACATGCCTTCCTCACTAGCTTAATTATTTCTAGCTTTTGATTTAATGGGAGAGATCTGTGAATCTTCCTTTCACTTGAATAGAGGGCATGTAGGGTTGCTAATTTGTTTAAATATTTAGAAGGTCATTGTAGAGGTGTTCATTTGCCTCATTTCAATATTATTGTATCTCGGGGAATAGGAAGGCCCAAGGAGAGGGAAAAAGATGGGGGAACCGCAAGTTGGTGAAGCTGTGAAAACAAACACACTTGTTGATTAAGTTCATTGTCCTATATGGTTGTGGTTTGTGGCTCCCCCAAACAACTACAATATTAACATCGAAGATCACTGACCACAGGTAACCTTAACAGGTATAATAGTGATAAAAAGGGTTGAAATATTGCAAGAATTACCAAAATGTGACACAGACACTGGAGGTGAGTACACGTTGCTGGAAAAATGGTGCCAATAGACTGCTTGGTACACAGTTGCCACAAACTTTCAATTTGTAAAAAATGCAATACCTGTAAATCACAATAAAGTGAAGCACAATAAAAGGAGGTATACCTGTATGCAAAAGAGATATTTGTACTCCCATATTTATTGAAGCACTATTTACAATAGCTAAAAGATGCAATCAACTTAAATGTCCATCAACAGATGAATGGGTAAAGAAAATGTGGCGTAAATACACAATGGAACACTATTCAGGTATAAAAAAGAATAAAATACTGTCATTTGCAGTAATATGGATGAACCTGAAGGACAGAATGCTAAGTGAAATAAACCAGGCACAGAAAGACAAGTACTATATAATCTCAGTCACATATGGAATCTTAAAAAGTTAATCTCATACAAGTAGAGAGTAAAATAGTGGTTACCAGAGGCTGGGAAGGGGAGAGGAAAGGCGAGATGAAAAGAGATTGGTCAATGGGTAAAAAGTTACAGTTAGATAGGAAGAATAAATCCTGGTGTTTTATTACATAGTAGGGTGATCATAGCTACTAGTAATGTTTTGTATATTTCAAGATAGCTAGACAAAAAGGTCTTGAAAGTTATCACCAAAAAGAAATAATAAAGGCTTGAAGTGATGGATATACTAACCTGATTTGATTATTACACAATGTGTACATGTGTTGAAACATGATACTGTACCACGTAAGCATGTATGATTATTATGAGTCAATTATAAACAAAATAAACAAAATTCAATTTTTTTTGAAAAGAAGACATTCAAATGGCCACAGGTATGTGCATAGATGGTCAACATTTGGTGCAAATGACAAGTGTTGGTAAGAATGTGAAGAAATTAGAATACTCATATGCTATTTGTGGGAATGTGTATGGTATAGCTGCTATGGAAAACAGTGTGGAAGTTCCTAAAAAAATTGAAAATAAAACTACTATGTGATTCAACATTCTCACTTTTGGGTACATATCCAAAAGAATTGAAATCAGGATCTCTAAGAGACAGCTTTACTCCCATGTTCATTGCAGTATTATTTACCATAGCCAAGACATGGAAACAATCCAAGTGTGGATAAAAACATTCTGACACACACACATGCACACACACACACACACACACACACACACAAGATAATAATATTCAATCTTAAAAAAGAAGGAAACATGCCATTTGTGACACATGGTTGAAACTGGAGGACATTATGCTAAGTGAAATAAACCAGACACAGAAGGGAAAATACTGCATGATTCCACATATATGAAGTATCTATAACAGCAAACTCATGTAATCAGAGAACACAGTAGTGATTGCCATGAACTGGTGATTAGGGGAAATGAAGATTGTTCAATGAATATAAATTTTCAGTTATGCTACATGAATAATTTCTAGAGATTTGCTGTAAAAAATAGTTCCTATAGTTAACAATATGTTATTGTGTACCTCAAAATTTGTTATGAGAGTATATCTCATGTTGTGTTCTTAACACACACATACACATGCACACACAACAAACAAACAGAAAAGCATGTGTTGGATATGTTTATCATCTTGATTGTGGTGATGGTATCATGAATGTTTTCATGTGTCCACACTTATCAGATTATATCATTAAATATGCACAGTTCTTTGTATATCAGTTATACCTTAATAAAACTGGTTTTGAAAATGATGTTATTAAGAGATTGAAAAGGCAACCCAAAATATGGAAGGAAACATTTTCAAATCATATATCTGAGAAGGGATGTAGTTTACAGAATATATAAAGAACTTTTATAACTCAACAACAAAAAGACAGACAACCCAATTAAAAAGTGAGCAAAAATCTGAATAGACATTTCTCCAAAGAAGATGTACAAATGGCCACCAAATACATTAAAAGATACTCAACATCACTAGTCATTAGAAAAATGCAAATCAAAACCACAGTGAGGTACTGCTTCACACCCACTAAAATGGCTATAATAAAAAAGTGGAAAATAATTGTTGACAAGTATGTGGAGAAATTGAAAACCTTGTACACTGCTGGTAGAAATGAAAAATGTTTCAAACTGCTGAAAACAGTTTGTAGTTCCTCAAAAATTGTTTAAATTCTATGTTTAGTAGAATTGTCATATGACTATTCAATTCCATTTCTGGGTATATACCCAAAAGATTTGAAAATAGGTACTTAAACAAGTACATGTACATATGAGGATACTTCAAAAAGTTTGTGGAAAAATGGAATTAAAAGACAGAATGAACTTTTCAATAAACTTTTTGAAGACTCTTCATACGTTCATAAAAGCACTATCAGAATAGCCGAAAGCTGGAAACTGCCCAAATGCCCATCAGTAGACAAATGAATTGATAACAAATTGTGACAAATAAATAAAATGGAATATTCATCAGCCATAAAAAGGAATTAAATACCAAGACATGCTACAACATTGAGGAACTTGCAAAACACTATACTAAGTGAAAGAAGCCAGACATAGTCACATATTGTATGATTTTATTTATATGAAATATCCACAATCAAAAATATAGAGAGACAGAATGCAGAGTGGTGGTTGTCAGGGCCTAGGAAGGAGGAAGGGAAAGTGGGAAGAAACTGCCAAGTGGATGAAGAGTTTTACTCTGCAGTAGTGGAAATATTTTGTAACTGGATAGAGGTGGTGGTTGAGCAGCTTTGTGAATGTACTAAATAGTACTGAATTGTTAACTTTAAAATGGTTAATTTTATGTTGCATAAATTTCACATCAATAAATTATTTTTTGAAAATGCACAGACTATTCCCACCCACTCAACTGATACTTATCATCAGCATCTTGAGCAGCATATTAATTTTCCATTGCTACAGTAATAAATTATGACAGAGTCTTTAGTTTAAAACAATACATATTTATTATCTTATAGTTCTGCACATCAGAAGTTCAAAATAGGTTTTACTGAGCTATAATTAAACTGTCAGTTGGATTGCATTTGTTTCTGGAGGCTCCAGGAGAGAATCTGTTTCCTTGCCTTTTCTAGTTTCTAAAGGCTGCCCATATTATTTGGCTTGTGCTTTCATCCCCCATCTTAACCATGCTTCCATAATCACATCTCACTCTGACTACATCTCTTAGCTTTTAAGGATTAAATTAGATTGAGTCCACCTGGATAATCCAGGATAATAATCCCACCTCAGGGTCTTTAATTTAATAATAACACTTGCAAAGTACTGTTTTTTCTTTTGCCATGTAAAGTAACATAGTCTCATATTCCCGGGGTTAGGATGTGGACATCTTTTGGAGGCCATTATTCTGTGTATTATAAGTAGAAATTCTGTATGACCATGGATTAACCCGGAACTCCGTTGTTATGGACTGAACTGTGTCCCCCAAAGTTCCATGTATTAGACACCTAACCCTGGCTGTGACAATGTTAAGAGGGTGGAAAATCCTATTTTGTAATTGTAAGGTGGGTCCTTGAAATGGTGGTCATGGGTGTGGTTATGATGGCTTTAAAAGGACAGTGAGTGAGGAGGTTAGTCTCTGTCTGTCTGCTTCTGCCATTTCTCCATGTGATACCCTGTGTTGCTGTGAAGAGTCGCTACCAACAAGACCCTCATCAGATGTGTTCCCCAGACTTTAGACTTCCCAGCCTCCAAAATTGTAAGCAATAAATATTGTTTCTTTATAAATTACCTAGTTCCAGGTATTCTGTTATAAGCAACAGAAAGGGACTAATATATCCATTTATGGTACAGTAAAAAGGGAATCCTTTAATCTAGTGTAAATAGGACAATAGATACTACAGCTTTCCACTCACATGTGGGTGTCCCTAATTCTCAGTAAGGTCTGCATGGCCCTTGGCAAACTTCTTAAGCGGATAAGTTGGTTTTTAAATTTGTTCCACAACATTTTTCCTATGTGATGTCTACCCTCTTCTACCCACCAGAGGCCATTCAATCCAGGACTCTAACGTACAATATAATGAGGTGATTAGCAATGTGCTTCTTATGTACAACAGATCCTATTTAAAATTTTGGCTCTGCCATTTACTAGCTGATGTACCTTTAACAAGTTACTTAATTCCTCTGTATCTCAGCTTTCTCATCTGTAAAGGTGGAAATAGTCGTATTTATCTCATAGTGTTGCTATAATAATTACCTAAGAATGTGTGTAATGTATTGAGCACAGTAAATAGCACATACACAACATTCAATAAAATATGTTAGCTGTCCCTTTTTATCAACCTGATTTGTCTCTTAAAGCACAAGAAAAACATCTGATAAATTCATTTCCATTAAAGCATTAGAAAATAAATGTGGTGTTTTCAATTTTATTTTCAAAAGAAGGCATGAAAATGGCAAAGTTTAACTTAAAGGGACCAATTTCTAATGAGCTAAAGATATTGTGGTACCTGAATGGGGGAGATATTTTTAGTGAGGAGCCTTTCTAAATCACCACAGGTAATGGTCACCTCTAATAAGTCTTCCTCTTCCACCTACCCTGTATGCATACGAATTAGATTGAGTCCACCTGGATAATAACATTCTGACACACACACATTCAAAATTCCTTCTTAATTTGCAAGAAGGATACAATTTTGTCTAATCCTCGCACCTCCACCTCCACCACGGCAACATTCTTAGAATTGGTAAATTATTTGTGAAGTTAGTCTATATCCATCAAGTTCATCTCTTCCTTTTCATTTTTACTGTCACCATCTTAGACTAGGAATTCATTCCCCTTCCCATAGACCACTGCATTAGCCTCCAAATTTCATGCAATAGTCTCCCCTTCTACAGTGTATCCCCAAAAGAAACAGAATAATATTGGTAAAATACAACCTTGAATAAATACTTTCTATCTGCAAGCATCTTTAATAATCCCCCATATCCTACGAAATTTAATCTAAATTTCTTGCCAGTCATTAAAAAAATCTCCACATTCGGTCAGCACCTTACCTTTACCCAATCCTCTCTCTTTTTGCTCTTCTTCATGTTCCCTTTAGCTCTTTCCTAAAAGACAGACCACACTTTCTCATCACCAAACCTGTGGCTATAATGCTCCTCCCCACTGATCTCAAAAACCAGTCTAAATATCACTTTTGTGATCTTCAACTATAAGACATCCTTCATATTCTCTGAATTCCTTTATCATTTAGCTGTACCCTTTAAGTGATATCTAACATTCTCTCTTATACTATAATTATTATCTCCTAATCCTGAGTAGGTTTTTGTTCTAGCAAACCATTTAATGCACCTTCATCACTCTATCAAACCACCACTCTACAATTTGGTACACTGAAATGTAAATGTTAATGTTTTTCTATCATCCCCAAAGAGTTAATCCAATAGGGAGGCAAAGGGTTATAAAGGGAAAAAAAAACCTTTTGATTGAGAATTGAGACTAGATCTGCTACTAACTAGCAATGTGATCTTGGCTAACTTAACATCTCTTATCTTTAACTGCCTTTTCTGTAAAATTAAGATAATAGCCAAGACATGGAACCAACCGAAATGTCCATCAATGGATGATTGGATAAGGAAACTGTGGTATATATACACCATGGAATACTACTCTGCCATAAAAAAGAATAAAATGCTCCCATTTGCAACAATATGGATGAACCTGGAGAAACTAATATTGAGTGAAACAAGCAAATACCTCATGTGCTCACTCATAGGTGGGAGCTAAGAGTGAAAGGAAGGTAGGAAAGAAAGACCACAGTAGTGCCATGGTCTAACGGAGGCAGGGAACATTCCTAGGGCTATGAATAGGAGTGGAGGGGAGAGGAGGAGAGGGAGGGATGTTGGGGGATAATTGGGAGGGGACAAAGGGTACAAAAGCAATTTCTGGTAATGGGTATGAAACCAGTATGAATCTGCCCTCACATCATGGGCAGGAGGGGTGAAAATTAGCTTTGTATCTCATGAATATTCTTAATAAATAATAATAATAATAATAATAATAATAATAATAATAATAATAATAAAGATAATAAAGCCTTGTATCCTTGATGGCAGAGACCAAAATGAATTGGTCTTTAAGGTATCTTCCATTCAGAAAAGTAAAGATTCTAAATAATTCTTGTTAATGGGACCTTGATATCAGACTGTGAAGAATACTGTCAACATATCAATTAAACAAGTGGGGTAAGGAAAGCAACCTGATGAATTCAAACACTAGGAGGAGGAATCTCATCACAGTTTCTAATCATTTTGTTGACTTACAAGTGAAAACAATATGTTTTGAGGCAAGCTAATGTTGAGTTCATAATAGTTATATATTGCACTAGATTACACAAAAGAAACTTAGGCTCTTTTAAATAAAGAAAACAACAACAACAACAACAAAAATTATAAGGAACCCACCAAGTTACCTTATCCAATCATCAACTTAATTCAGTTCAACACACATTTACCGAACTCATTATGTGAGGTGCTGTGCAGGTTGCAGAAAATAATATTCCACTATTTCTTTCCATCTAATGGCTTACAGTTTAGTGAGAGAAGACAGGCATTTATGCATATAAATAATAAAAGTTGGACTAGGATAAGTGTAAGACAGTATTAAATGGATTTTCTGGGTGTTGTGGGGATGAAAAAGGCTGATGACTGGGAATATGTTGGAGGGCATGGTGAAGAATTTGAAATTTTAATTGTCTTGAAGAATGGACAGAAATTTGACAGGCAGTGTCTGGGGACAGGGTCAGGATCAGTCAGAGAGGAAAAATATGCAGGCAGAAGAGATAGAATGAACAGAAAGTGCTGGAAACATTCAGGGTACGAAGGGGCTTCAAGAGTGTGTGGAAAAAGTTGGTGAGAAATAAAACTAAAAATGTGAAGTAAAAGGCAATTTCCCAGTATCCCAATTCATAATTGATTTTTCAAAAAAATAATGCTTCCACTTGCTTCAACCTAATGTGATCCTGCTCTGAGAACTGCAGAGGGCAGTCTGACACTTGCTACTGGAAAGCAGAAACTGTAAAACAAATTAATTCATTCTAAATATTAACACTTGATAGATATTACTGGGGTTGCTTTACATATCACTAAAACAACTGATCAATTTTGTCAAATCAATAATAAAACTTGATGTTACTAGTGTCGTGGTGAGAAAAAATGGTAGCTTGAATTAAAATTTTCACTTTTCAGGGTAATCCTTTGGTATCAGGTTACTTACTCTCTGAGATCCCAATGCAAAATTTGTTTTATAGTGACTCGGGTGATAAATATCAGTCTTATTTTACATGTGTGGAAATGTATACAGAGTGAGAGAATGGGTCAATAATATTTATACAGTAAGCCAAAGGCAGGACAACAAAACAACTGATTTTGGTGACATCTATCATTTGATTTCAAAGAGGTTGAAGACATCTCCCTCATTTCAGTTAGATTTGTCATAGCATTTGAATACAACTAAAGACCCTATTTAAATCAAACCATTTTTTTCTATAAATAATAATAATACTTACTTATATACACATAAGTGCTGTCACATACACTACCTCATTTAATCCTCAGAGCAAACCCATATAACACACACTGAACACATTAATATACTCATTTTACAGACTGGTAAACAAAAACTCAGGGGAAGTTGCTTTCTCAAGGTTATAAATTCAGTAAGTACCAAATAAGGAACAAAATTAGAAACTAGGATTATCACTGCCTAGTTCATTACCATTTATACTGTACCCAGTACTTCTCTTAGCTTAACAATATTTAACACTTTTTATCAGCTTGGGAGTCCTAAAAAGACCTTACAAGTATTTGTCACTATACACACCCTCTTTGAGGATGACAGCTAGTCACATTTAATGAAAAATGCAGCTGTCAATTTTGTGTTAATATCTTTGGTCTCTGATCTGACTATTCTGAAATTGGGAAGAAAATTGTGCATAAGGAAAAGGCTGCAGGTATTATTGTTATTATTAATAGGACTAATGGGCTAAATAAAGGTGGCATTCTAATTGTAGCCCTAGATCATTTTATTCTCTAATTATAATATTGAGCACCACACATTCACCTATAAATTATTGGAGCAAATTGTGTCACTAGGAAGAAAAAGTTGTTAAAAAGAAAGAATGATATCTTTATTGTTGGAAGTTATGATGCTTGCTTGCTTTACTAATTTAGGTTTGGTACCACAAATATTGTCCTTGCCAGCACTTTAAAAAATATTGATGATAGGAAATGCCAGCTCAAGATGGGGTGGACATATTTCTATTTAAATTGTTCACCTTCCAACAAGCTCAGTCATTCTGGGAAAGAGTCCAATTTCGACAACCTCATGTGTTCTGGGGTTTAGAATCATTCATTTGAGAAGCATCAAAGCAGTCCTAAGGGACTCTTAGAAAAAGGACAGGATCCTGGGAGAGAGACTTCAAAATGTTGGCAAGGAGACAAATAAAATACACTTCACTTTTAAATGAATGCAAATATTGTGAAACTGTGTCTTAGAGATTACTCCCAACATGTAATTTAAAAAACATTGGCCTGTGTTCACAAAGAAAGGGGCATACTTACCCCTAACCTCCAAATAACAAGTATTCAAAATGTCCTTTTCAAGAAGATTCTCATTCATAAGTTTAGACTTGTTTTTATTAGCCAAACAACATTTAAATATCTTGGGAAAAGGAAAAAACAAAACCGTTTTTCTCTTCCATCCTATTTTAAGTGAAATAATTGAATTGAAATGATTATCTTTCATTCATAATTTGAAAAGTCTGTAATAGATTTTGGGGGATGGAAAGTGGGATTCATTTTTGCAAAGAAACTCATTTGAAATGTGATTGTATAGCTAGGACTAAAAAGGTTTTTGGGTATTTTTAAAATTCAGAGTAAAAAGTGAAGAGAAACTTGGGTTCTCACCTATTATCTAAATTATCCACTTGTATTTTTCCTATCATCATTTTTATAGGACTGTCTTACCAACTAAAAAAAGTACATGTGTGATAACTCTCCCCAGTTCATTAATGATAACATCTCATCAGCACAGAGGGATATAGCTAGTCAAGGAAAGTGCCTTGTTTCTTCTAGAATTGACTGGGTTACTGGCTTTTTCCCCTTTGGGAGCTAGAACTGAATTTAGAAATGTTGGCTTTAGCCAGATTCTCATGATCCCAGAGTTCCACAATAACTCTCTGCTTCTAAAATTTTCTGTGTGACTTTCTTGGTGGTTCAATTGTTGATCAGCTTAGTTTTTGAAGATGATGTTTCAGAGAAACAAACCTTGAACATTGGAGCACATTGTGCTACTCTGGTCCAGATGCAACAGTGGATTGTGTCTCCACCCCAAATTAAATCTTTTAGAAATATGTATCTTGTAAAAATGTGAGTGGAGAGAGAGACTAAACAATTAATGCAAGAGTGAAGCTCAATAGAAGAAAGGAATTCCCAGCATTTAGGGATTTTTGACTATGACAATAAGTCCAGAGGTGCAGGTCCCTAAAAAAGATTAATTGGAAGTTCTCTCTCAAACATACACCCAAACCCAGCATACTTTCCCACATTCACCTATAGTTTTAATGATTTATATTCACTTTGTATTCATTATTCCATCTGATATAATAAATATTCTAATATAATACAATATACAGAAACATACTTTTTTTGAATTTTATGTCATTTTATCCACTGTAATATATATTCTATAAATTTTTATTCTGTTTTGCACTCTATTCCTACTCCAGAATCAAGAACAGTGCCTGGCACATGATAAATAATCAATAAATATTTGTTGAATTAATTTGTTGCAGTGAAAAAAAGGATGGAAAATCATTCTCACTTAGGGAAGTATTGCAGGCTGTACAGCTTTTAAACTGCTTTATTCTGAATTTTGAGTATTGTCAGTGAAGTGTCCATAACACCACCATTAATTCTTATTTCATAAATTTCACGCCATAGGTCAGAATTGCTTTTCTTTCATCTACTCTTATCCTCAAATATGTTGAAGAAATTGTCAAATGCAGCTCAAAAGGAGGGGGACCCAGCCTAGTGAGGCTGTGGATAAAATTTTCATTATTCAGGTTATCTTTATTATATAAAAGATCTCTTAAGCCTGGACACATGAGCCAGGCTTAACTAAAGTTATTTGCTTTTAGCTTAGAATGTGAATTGCCACTTCAGTTTTTAATTTTTTATTATACATACATGTGGGGTACAACTTTGATTTTCAATAATTGTGTGGAATGTGTTAGATCAGGATAGTTAGCTTACTCATTATTATAATACTCAATCATTCTTTGTGTCTGTTGACCAATTCCTCATTAGCCCCCCTCCCTCACTCCTCCCCTCCACTTTTCAACCTCTAGTTTTCTAAAAGTTCAATGTATTACTATGATTGCTGTTTCTTTGTTTCTTTCTCTCTGTCTTTCTTTATTGTTCATTTGCTTATTTATGGATTTAGCTCTCAGCTATGAGTGAGAACATGTGGTATTTCTCTTTTTGTACCTGGGTTGTTTTGCTTAGGACACTTTTATCCAGGCTCATCCATGTCATTGCAAATGATAGAATTCCATTCTTTTTCATGGCTGAGTAGTATTCCATTGTGTATATATACCACAATTTCCTTATCCAGTCATCCATTGATGGACATTTAGGTTGGTTCCATCACCTAGCTATTGTAAATAGAGCTACAATAAACATGGGAGTGCAAGTATCCCTTCAACCTGATGTTTTACAATCCTCTAGATATATCCCCAGTACTGGATCATACGGAAGTTCTATCTGTAGTTGTTTAAGGAACCTCCATACTGTTCTCCATAATGGCTGTACTAATTTACAGTCCCACCAACAGTGCAGTAGGGTTCCTCTTTCTCCACATCCTCACCAGCATTTGTTATTCTCTTTCTTTTTTATAATAGCCAGTCTGATTTGGGTGAGGTGATATCTCAAAGTGGTTTTGATTTGCATTTTCCTGATGATTAACAATGTTGAGTTAATCATCATAAACCTGCTGGCCATTTGCATATCTTCCTTTGAGAAATGTCTATTCAGCTCCTATGCCCATTTTTAAATTGGATTATTTGGGTTTTTTGATGTAAAGTTGTCTGAGCTCTTTGTATTTTCTGGATATTAATCCCTCGTCATACGCATACACACACACACACACGCCATCCTCATTATTGTGTACAGTGGAAAAACACCAGACTTGAAGATATGGAATCTAGGGTCAAATCCTAAATCTGCTAGTAATGAGCTGGTGACTTTTACAAGCACATTTTTTTTTCTCTGTCAAATGGGAATATTGATAACTACCTCAGGTGTTTGCAAAATGACTAAATTAATTTGAATCATCTTTCCAAATTTAGGCAACTAAATAAATGTTAGTGGAATTTCAGCGTTGCTGGCAAGCATAAATTTAAAACTATCATGGTCAGTTATGAGTAAAATGTTTAGAATTATATCCCTAATTTCAAGAATGGAAGACAATAAGATTTCAGGATTATCGCATTACAACTGAACAGTTTTTCATGCTTATTTATCAGTCAAGATAAATAAGAGAAAAGGAAGAGAAAGTTTCTGAGGACTGCAAGCTTTGTTTTTGATTGTTTACTGTTGTTTGTTTGTTGTTTTTTGAAATTAAAATCCCATGTTGCTGAGATAAGAAGAAATAAAAAGATAAAATATCTGTTTAAATTGTAAAAAATAATTTAAAAAATGAAATAAAATAAAATAAAAGTTTCTGTGGACATAACTTCATTGTCATAAATGAACTTCTGAAAGAAAGAAAGACAATCTTTAAAAACAAAAGACATCAGGTCAGTCTTAGTCCCTGGATGGAATCACCCATAGCCACTGCTTCTGCCAAGGTGAACCAAGACCCACATGGTATGGGGCTCATCCCTAGGCTCCAGAGGGGAGCACCCACACCTACAGCAGCTGCCAAGGTGAACTGAGACCCATGTGGCACCAGGGACTCACTCTTAGGATCAGGAGGGAAGGGCCCACGGGTGCTTCAGCCACCGAGGTTACTGGAGACTTGCATGGCACTGGGGCTCAGTCTACAGCCATGAATTCTGGAACAGGAGCCAAGGTGGTGTAATATAGACACAGAACACACCTACTGTCACTGAAAGGACAATTCACCACTATAGTAGCAGTCAGAGCCACTCTACAGGAAACCTGCTACTCCCTTGACTACATTGATATAAGAAGGGTCACCAGTAGAACCTGCAAATAGAAGAAGAAATCTTTATCCTCATAGCCATCCCCAGAGTAATAGAAGAAGCAAGTCCTCTACCAAATTATCAAACATCAATGAAAAAATACTAGAACTACAAACAAACAAGAAGACATGACACCACCAAAATAATGCAGTAATGCTAAAAGTTCAAACCCGGTAGAACAGGGAATCCTTGAAATGTCTGAAAAGAAATTCTGAGCAATGATCTTAAGAAAACTCAAAAGATGACTCAATTAGAGGACACAATGAAAGAAGAAAAAATATCCAGAATATCTTAAAAAAGAGTGCAGTGGAACTCCTAGAAATGAAAGATTCACTCAATGAAAAAAACAAAAAACAAAAAAACACAGAGTGTGAGCAGCAGGCTAGAGCAAGCAAAAGAAAGAATTTCAGATCTCAAAGATGGTATTTTTGAAATAAGTCAGGCAGACAAAAAAAAAAAAAAAAAAAAAAAAAAAAAAAAAAAAACCAAAATAATGCAGTAATGCTAAAAGTTCAAACCCGGTAGAACAGGGAATCCTTGAAATGTCTGAAAAGAAATTCTGAGCAATGATCTTAAGAAAACTCAAAAGATGACTCAATTAGAGGACACAATGAAAGAAGAAAAAATATCCAGAATATCTTAAAAAAGAGTGCAGTGGAACTCCTAGAAATGAAAGATTCACTCAATGAAAAAAACAAAAAACAAAAAAACACAGAGTGTGAGCAGCAGGCTAGAGCAAGCAAAAGAAAGAATTTCAGATCTCAAAGATGGTATTTTTGAAATAAGTCAGGCAGACAAAAAAAAAAAAAAAAAAGAAAAAAGAAAAAAAATTAAAAATAATGAGGAAAATCTAAGAGAGATAGTAGACAACCTTAAGCACTCTCACACCTGAGTTGTGGGTATTCCAGAAGGGGAGGGGAAAGAAAAAGGTATTGAAAATCTACTTAAGGAAGTAGTAACACAACTTCTCAGGTGTAGGGAGAGATGCAGACCTTCAGACTGAGGAAGCTCAAAGGTCCCCAAATGCATTCAATCCAAAAAGATCCTCCCAAAGACACATTATAGTCAAATTTCCAAAGCTCAAAGACAAAGACAGAATTCTAAATACTGCAGGAGTAAAACACTAAGTCACCAAAGAGGGAGCCCCCACTAGACAAACAGCAGACTTCTCAGATGAGACCCTACAGGCCAGAAGAGAGTGGAATGATATATACAAAACACTAAAAGAAAAAAAAAAAAATTGGCAGCAAAGAGTTCTTTAACCAGCAAGTCCCTCCATCAGAAATGAGGGAAAAATAGTGTATTTCCCAGACAAACACAAGTTGTGGGAGTTCACCACCTCATGAGCAGCCCTTAAAGAAATTCTCAATCGAATCCTTTTTCTGGAATCTGCATAATTGTGATCACTATCACAAATACACAAGAAAGAGTAAAACCCTCCATTAAAACAAAAATGATAGTGAGAAAGAGAAGGAAGCTAAGTCACGCCACCTCAAATTTCCAGCTAACGTTGAAGAGCAGAAATGAAAGGGGAAGTAATGATCAAAAGATATTTAAATCATCTAAACAAGAAGCAATTAAATGCCAGGAATTAAAGAATACCTGTCAATAACTACCCTAAATGTAAATGGATTAAACTCCGTATTCAAAAGACACAGACAGACTTATTGGATTAAAAAGCTAGGCCCAAATATATGCTCTCTTCAAGAGACCCACCTCACGTGTAGAGACAAACACAGACTGAAAGTGAAGGGATGGAAAAAAGATATACCATGCAAATGGAAACCAAAACCAAGCAGGGGTAGCCACTCTTACATCAGATAAAATAGACATTAAACCAAAAAACATAAAAAGAGACAAAGAAGGACACTGTATAATGATAAAAGGATCTATCCAACTAGAACACATAACA
The DNA here is from genome assembly GCF_000696425.1 of Galeopterus variegatus. NCBI lineage: Eukaryota > Metazoa > Chordata > Mammalia > Dermoptera > Cynocephalidae > Galeopterus > Galeopterus variegatus. The sequence continues at coordinate 472,658 of NW_007726121.1, forward strand.
ATCATAAATATGTATGCAGCTAATACTGGAGAGCCCAGATATATATAGCAAACACTCTTAGACCTAAAGAAAGAAATAGGCCCTAATACATTAATACTGGGTGACCTGAACACCCATCTCTTAGTATGAGACAGATCTTCCAGGCAATAAATAAAAAAAAAAAAGACACAGGATTTAAACTATACCTTAGACCAACTGGACCTGGCAGATATATACAGAACATTTCACACAAGAACTAAAGAATTATACTTTCTTCTTATCAGCACATGGAAAATTCTCCAGAAGAGACCACATATTAAGTCAGAAATCTAGCCTGAACAGATTTTAAAAAATTGAAATCATTCCAAGTATCCTTTCAAACCACAATGGACTGAAACTAGAAAATAATAACAAGCAGAACTCTGGAAAATATAGAAATACATAGAAACAAAACAATAGGTTCCTGAATGACCTATGGGTCAAAGAAGAAATTAAACAGGAAATAATAATTTTTTTTAAACTAATGAAAATAAAAAAACATCATTCCAAACCTGTAGGATATTGCAAAAGCATTATTAAGAGGGAAATGTATTACAATAAATGCTTATATCAAAAGAATGGAAAGACTTCAAATAAATGACCTAATGCTATGCTTCAAAGAACTAGAGAAACAACAACAATCCAATCCTAAATGTAGTGGACTGAAAGAAATAATTAAGATTAGCAGAAATAAATGAAATAGAGACTTAAAAAACAATAGAAAAGATCAACAAAGCAAATAATTCATTTTTCAAGAATATAAATAAAACAGACAAAACATTAGCTAGGTTAAGAAAAGAAGAAGAAGAAGAAAGAAGAAGACGACGACGACGAAGAAGAAGAAGGAGGAGGAGTAGGAGGAGGAGGAGGAGGAGGAGGAGAAACCACCAAAATAACAAAAATCAGGAGTGAAAGGGAGACATTACAACTGATACCACAGAAATATGAAGAATCATTAGAGACTATTATAAACAACTGTGTGACAACAAATATGAAAACCTGGAAGATCTATATCAGTTTAGAGATATATAAACTACCCAGGCTGAACCAAGAAGAGATAGAAGACCTGAACAGACCAAAAATAAGCAATGAGATTGAAGCTACAATCAGCAATTTTCCAACAAAGGAAGGTCCAGGCCCAGATGGCTTTACTGCTGAATTCTATCAAACTTTTAAACAGGAATTAATACAAATTCTCCTCTTTCTAAAGCTTGGAAATAGAAGCTACTCTCCCAAACTCATTCTATGAGGCTAACATAACTCTGAAACCAAAGCCAGATAAAGACAGAACAACAAAAAACTACAGTCTAATATTTTTGATGGACATAGATGCAAAAATCCTCAACAAAATATTACAAATCAGAATACATCAACATATTAAAAAAATGATACACCATGATCAAGTGGGATTCATCCCAGGGATGCAAGGATGGTTCAACCCAGAAGAGTCAATAAATGTGATGAATCACATCAACAACTCAAGGACAAAGGCCATGTGATTATTTCAATAGATGTTGAAAAAGCATTTGAAAAAATTCTACATCCCTTTATGATAAAGACTCTCAGGAAATTGGGTATAGAAGAAAAGTATCTCAACACAACAAAAACCATTTATGATAAGCCCACCACCAGTATCATTATGAATGAGGAAAACTGAGGCCCTTTCCATTAAGAACAGGAACAAGACAAGGAATCCCACTCTCACTACTTCTATTTAACATAGCACTGGAGGTACTAGCCAGAGCAATCAGGCAAGATAAAGAAATAAAGGGAATCCAGACTGGAAAAGATAGAGTCAAACTGTCTCTATTTTCAAATGACATGATAATATATATAGAAAAACCTAAAGAATCTATCAAAAACACTCCTAGGGATGGTCAATCTCTTTAGTAACATTGCTGGATACAAAATAAATGCCTCCAAATCAGTTTCACTTATATACTCAAATAATTAATTAACAGAAAGAGATATAAAAAAGTAAGCCCATTTACAAATACCAACAAAAAAAAAATAAAATACCTAGGTATCAATTTAAATAAGGAGGTGAAATATCTCTACAATGAGAATGACAAAACACTACTGAAAGAAATTAAAGAAGATTCAAAAAGATGTAAAGGTATCCCACGTTCTTGGATTTGAAGAATTAACATTGCGAAAATGTCTATACTACCCAAAGTGATCTACAGATTCAAAACAATCCCCATCAAAATAACAATGTCATTCTTCACAGAAATGGAAAAAAACAATCCTAACTTTCATATGGAACAACAAAAGACATCGAATAGCCAAAGCAATCCTGAGCAAAAATAAATAAATAAATAAATAAATAAATAAATAAATAAATAAATAAATAAAGCCAGAGGCATAACACCACCTGACTTCAAACTACACTACAACGTTATTGTTACCAAAATAGCATGGTACAGGCATAAAAATAGACACAGGCTGGTGGAGCAGAATTGAAAACCCCCAAATCACCCCATAGGCTTATAGGCCTCTGATACTGAACAAAGGCACAAAAATCTGCATTGGGGAAAGACTGCCTCTTCAAAAATTGGTGGAGGGAAAGTTGGATATCCATTTGTAGAAGAATCAATCTAGATATGCACCTCTCACCATACACTAAAATCAACTCAAAATGGATTAAAGACTTAAGTATAAGACCTGAAACTGTGAAATACTAAAAGGAATAAGTTTTTGGGTTTTTTTTTAAAGTCAAAATAACCGAACAAAAATTATGTACAGACAGCAACAGAAGTCTTCAAGGAACATAAAATTAAGAAAGCATGATGCTACCAAAAGAAAACAATAATATTCTAGTAACTGAATGCAAAAGAATTGTGACCTATGAATTGTCTGGGAAAGGATTCCAAATAAATGTGTTAAGAAAGCTCATCAATCTACAGAAATATACAGATGGAGAACTCTGTGAAAACAAATAATAATACATGAACAAAATGGGAATTTTAGTAAAGAGGTAAAATCTTTTTAAAAAAGAATGAAATAGAAATAATTGAGCTAAAAAATACAGTGAATGAAATAAAATGCAATAGAGAGAGCTAACAGAAGACAATATCAAGGAGAAGTAAGAATCCGTGAGCTTGCAGAAAGGTCATTTGAAATTATCCAGTCCTAGGAGAGAAAAGAAAATTGAATTTGAAATATAAAGAAATCCTACAGTATTTATGGGACACTCTCAGGAGGCTAACTTTTGCCTTATGGGTATTCTCAAAGGAAAGGTAGGGAGAAAGAAACAGAATGCTCACTTAAAGAAATAATAGCCCATTTTTGACAACATGGGTGAACCTCGTCAACATTATGCTAAGTAAACTGAGCCAGACACAGAAAGACAAATAGTGTATGATGTCACTTGTATGTGGAATCTAAAAAGTCTCACTCATAGAAGCGGGCAGTAAAAGGGTGGTTCCCAGGGGACAGGGGATAAGGAAAATGGGGATATGTTGTCCCAAGGGGGCAAACTTTCAATTACAAGTTGAATAAATTCTGGAGACTTATGTACAACAGGGCAATTATAGCTAATGAAGGAGGTAACATCAGCAAGATGGTAGAAGAGGAGGTACAAGGCTTCTTTCCTCCACAGAAAGTTTGACCAGTAACTATCCAGTGTGGAAACCCTAAAACATGGGAACAAGCCTGAGACTCCTATGTGGAACACTAAACCAAATAAAAATCTCATTAAAAGGGTAGTAATAATGGTATTATTTTGACCATGTGCCCCCCATCCCCAGAGTTGGCACAGTGCCACACACAGCAGATTCCCCTGAGCCCACGGTTTCTAAAGAGGTAAAAGAGAATTACAGATGAACATTGAGGTATCCGGACATTATGAGATGCCTCTCAGTAAGCCAACTCTGGTCTTACTTCATAGGGAAAACAGGGGATAATGGCATGTCTAATCTGATTGGGGTCAGATAGAAACAAAGAAAGGAGGCATTGCTCACAGTGACCAATGTGTAGATATTAGTGCTAGCTCTGTTTTATTGCCAATCAGTGGTGGCCAATCAGAGATTCCAGGTGCATAGACTCTTTGCAAAGTTGAGCTTGTTGCTCTAAAAAGAACAGTGGAAAGTTCAATCTAGCTTGAGTCCCTAGACTCCACCCCAAGGCTCTGCCCACAAAAAGAGTCACCCATGACAGAGTGTTCTAGAAAAGTTAATGGGCTAGACTTGCACCACTTGGGCATTCAAACAGTGGCTTAGTTCAGTATAAAAGATGACTCCAGACCCCAGCCAAAAAGGCAGACGTTTAGCACAATAAATAGGGACTATTCTTGTGCCATCCAGGTGCTCAAACAGCAGCTCAGCTCTGTCTTAAAGCCCACCCCAAGGCTCTGCACAGACAGGAAGTCAAATTCAATCATGCATTTCTTTCTTTTTTTTTTTTTTTTGTGACCGGTAAGGGGATCGCATCCCTCGGCCTGGTGTCGCCCGCACCGCGCTCAGAGCACACCAGCCATCCTTATATAGGATCCGAACCCACGGCAGGAGTGCCGCTGCACTCCCAAGCGCTGCTCTCACCCGAGTGCGCCACAGGACTGGCCCACAATCATGCATTTCTACTGAGCATAGCAAATGATCTCAACTTTCTCAAGTAATGACTCCTCCTAAACTCAAGACCCAATGTGCAGCTTTACTCAATTGCAGTACTTAAATAGCACTACCATTCAGACAGAAAACACACATTATTTATTGGCCTGATCAGAGGTGATTGCAATACCCAGATAGAATCTCTGTCTGACTTCAGACCCCGGCCAGTGGTCCCACTCAGGAGCAGAGTCCAGCTAGCTACCCTATTTGATCTAAACAAATTCAGCAGCCCAGTCATCTAGAGAACCTGAGAGCAAGATCTACTCTGCTGGAGTTGTTATCAGCTGGCTTATCTAGATCACAGGGTAAACCTAATAAGAAAGGTATGTTTCTGTCAAAGAATACCTGTAAAGCCTGGAAGAACTGGCTGCTGTCCCCTCTCATGTGCACACATCAGCGTAAATACATGATGTTTATAAAGAGTCAAGGAAACATGACACCTACAAAAGAAACTAATAAAGTTTCAACAATGAGCCCTAAAGAAATGGTGATCTATGAAATGACAAACAAATAATTCAGAATAGTTTTCTTCGAGAAGTTCAGTGAACTACAAGAATACACATATAGAAAACTAAATTAAATTTAGAAAAAAATACAAGAATAGAGAAAGAAGTTTAACAAAGAAATACAAGAAATAAAAAAAGAAATGAATAGAAATTCTAGAAGAGAACACAATGACTGCACTTCATTCAATACAAAGATTTAACAGCAGGCTTGATAAAGCAGTAGAAAGAATCAGTGAACTCAAAGACAGAATATTTGAAATTAGCCAGTCAGAGTAGCAAAAAGAATAAAGAGTAAAAAGAATGAAGAATGCTTACAGAAATTATGGGACACTATCTGAAGAAGCAAGTTTGCAAAACAGAAGTTTCTCCAGAAAAGGGACAAAAAGAGCTGGAAAATATATTTAGAGAAATAATGGCTTAAAAATTCCCTATCTATGGAAAGATGCCAACATCCAGACATAGAAAATACAAAGATCTCCAATCAAATTCAACCCAAAGAAGAGTTCACTAAGACACATCATAATCAAACTATCAAAAAACAGACACAAAAATTCTGAAAGAAGCAAGTAACAGATCACATTCAAAGGAGTTCTGATACAATTATCAGCAGGCTTCTCAGCAGAAATCCTGCAGGCCAAGAGGAAGCGGGATAATATATTCTAAGTGTCAAAGGAAAAAACTGTCAAACAAGAATTCTTTACCTGGTAGAGGCATCCTTTAGAAATGAGAGAGAAATAACAACTTTTACAGACAAAAATAGCTAAGGGAATTTATTACCACTTGGCCTGCTTTACAAGGATTACTAAAGGGAGTGCCTTAAGCTAAAACAAGAGACTGACATTTAATGATATAAAATATACAAAAATACAAAACTTAATTGTATAGGAACACAGAGCTTTATTCAGAATACTCATCAGTAATGGTGGTGTCTAAAGAATTTGAACTCTAGCACAAAAGTTAAAGGACAAAACTAATGAAAACTATAGCTACAATAAACCATCAAGATACAATTTACAAAATGATATAAATTTTGGCATCAAAAACATAAAAGGTGTGGGGAGGGAGAACAAAAGTGTACAGTTGTTGCATGTGATCAAAGTTAAGTTATTATTAGCTTGAATCAGAACATTGTAAGTATAAAATATTTTATATAAGATATATGGTACTGCAAAGCATAAATTTTATTGTATATGCACAAAATGTAAAAAGAAATAATTGAAAGAACATCACTAGAAAAAAACATCAAAAAGCAAAGGTAGCATGAGAGAAAGACTGTATATCCAAAACAACCAGAAAAAAAAAGCACAAAGTGGTAGTAAGTCCTTACCTAACAATAATTACATTGAATGTAAATGGATCAAAATATCCAAAAAAAGAAAAAAAAGATATAGAATAGGTGAATAGATTTAAAAAAAATAAGACCCAACTATATGCTGCCTATAGGAGACTCATCTCACATTAAAGGATGCATATAGACTGAAAGTGAAAAACTGAAAAAAGGATATTCCATGCAAATGGAAAACAAAATACAGCAGTTAGTAATGTTTATATCAGACAAGGTAGACTTTAAGCTAAAAACTGCAAAATGAGACAAAGAAGGTCATTATATATTATAAATGGGTCACTTTATCAAGAGGATATAGCAATTTTAAATATATGTACCCAACATTGGAGCATCTAAAAAAAAAAAGCAAATATTAATGGATCTGAAGGGAGAGATAAACTGTAATACAATAATAGTAGGAGACTTCAATACCTAACTTTTAACAATGGACACATTATCCAGAAAGAAAAACAATAAGGAAACATTTGACTTCAACTACACTTTAGATCAAATTAACCTAATAGATATACATAGAACATTCCTTACCACAGCAACCAAATACACATTTTTCTGAAGTGCACATGGAAGCATCTCCAGATAGATTATACGTTAGGTCATGAAACATACAGGTCTGAACAGATTTAAGGAAAGTGAAATTGTATCATGTCCTTTTTCTGATCACAATGGTATGAAATCAATAGTAAGAAAAAATCTTGGAAAATTCATAAATATTTGGAAATTAAACAACATGCTACTGAACAACCAGTTGGTCAAAAAGTAATCATCAGGGAAATAAGCAAATATATGAGACAAACAAAAATGGAAACACAACACACCAAAACCTAAGGGATGCAGCAGTAGAAGTTCTAAGAGGGAAATTTGTAGCAATAAGTGCCTATATCAAAAAAGAAGAAAGATCTCAAATAAACAACCTAATGTTACACCAAAAGGATCTAGAACAATAAAAAAAAAACTAAACCCAAAGTCAACAGAAGGAAGAGAACAACAAAGATGAGAGCAGAAAAAAAAATTAAATGGAGACTGAAAAGAAAAAAAGAAGAAATCTACAAAACTAAGTCATTTTTTAAAAAAAGATAAAAAATTAGACAAACCCTGTGCTAGGCTAAGAAAAAGAGAGAACACCCAAATACATATAATAAGAAATAAAATAGGAAACTACAACTGACACCATAGAAATACAAAGTATCATAAGTGACTAATTTGAACACCAACAAAGTGGGTAAATTTCCAGATACATATAACCAACCAACCCTGAATCAAGAAAAAATCAGAAAATCTGAACAAATCAATAAATAGTTAGGAGATTGAATCAGTAATAAAAGCCTTCCATCAAAGAAAAGCCTAGAATCTGAGAGCTGCTTGGGTGGATTATACCAAAAATTTAAAGAACTAATACCAATCATTCTCAAACTCTTCCAAAAGGTAAAAGAGGAGGAGATACTTCTGAACTCTTTCAATGAGGCCACAATTATTTTGATATCAAACTCAGACAAGGACACTACAAGAAAAAATAAGTAGAGGCCACTATCCCTGATAAACGTAGATGCAAATATCTTTGACAAAATATTGGCAAACAGAATTCAACAACTCATTAAAAGGATCATCTACCATGATCAAGTGAGATTTATTCTTAGGATGCAAGGGTAGTTCGACATATGCAAATCTATAAATGTGATACAATATATCAATAGAATGAAGGGTAAAATTACGTGATGATCTCATTAGGTGCAGAAATAGCATTTTACAAAATTTAACATTGTTTCATGATAAAAATTCTCAACAAATTAGGTATAAAAAGAATGTACCTAAATACAATAAAGGCCATATATGACAAGCCTAAAGTAACATACTCAATAGTGAAAAGTTTAAAGCTTTTTCTCTAAGGTAAGGAACAAGACAGGTACACCCACTCTAATCATTTCTATCTAGTATAGTACTGAAGTTCTTTGCCAGAGCAATTAGGCAACAGAAAGAAATAAATGTCATCCAGGCAAGAAGGTAGTGAAACTGTCACTGTTTGCTAACATGAACGTATATATAAAAAATCCTAACTACTTCACACACACACACACACACACACACACACACACACACACACACACACACACACACACACACACACAAACCTGTTAGAACTATTAAACAAATATTGTAAAGTTGCAGGATACAAAAATCAGCAGGATTCCTATACACTAATAACAAACTATTTGTAAAAGAAACCGAGAAAACAATCCTATTTACAATATCTGTAAAAAATAAAATAAATTAGGAATAAATTAAACCAAGGAGATAAAAGATCTGCATACTGAAAACCATAACACATTGATGAAAGAAATTCAAGAAGACACAAAGGAATGGAAAGATATTCTGTGTTCATAGACTGGAAGAATTGATATTGTTAAAATGTCCATAGTATACAAAGCAATCTACAGATTCAGTGCAATCCCCATTAAAATTTCAATGTGATTTTTCACAGAAATAGAAAAAAAATCATATAATTCATATAGAAACACACACACACACACACACAAACTGAATAGCTAAGGCAATCTTGAGCAAAAAGAACAGAGCTAGAGACATCACACTACCTGACATCAGACTATACTAAAAAGCTATAGTAATGTAAACAGCATGCTACTGGCATACAATTAGAAAAATCAACCAATGGAATAAAATAGAGACCTAGAGATGAACCCATGCATTTAAAATCTATTAATTTTCAACAAAGGTGCCAAGAAAAAAATGGGACAAGTGTCATCAATTAATGGTACTAAGAAAACTGGATATCCACATGCAGATAAAAATTGGATGCTTACCTCACACCATATACACAAATCAACACAAAACAAACTAAAGACTTAAACATAAGACCTGAAATTGTAAAAGTAGTAAAAGAAAATCATAGTAGTTCTGTCTGTAGTTTTTGTATATAGCAAGAGGTGTGGGTTTAGTTTCTTCCCTCTACACATTGATATCCAATTTTTCTTGCATTATTTACTGATGAGGCTGTCCTTTCCTCAGTATATGTTCTTGGTGCCTTTGTCAAAGATCAGTTGGCTGGAAGAATTTGGGTTGATTTCTGGGATTTCTATTCTATTCCATTGGTCCATGTGTCTGTTTTTATGCCAGTACCATGATGTTTTGTTTACTAAGGCTTTGAATTATACTTTGAAGTTAGGTAGTGTAATGCCTCTGGCTTTATTTTTTTTTTTTTTTGTTCAGGATTGCTTTAACTATTCAGGGACTTTTCTTGTTCTGTATGATTTTTAGGATTGTTTTTTTCTATTTCAGTTAAGAAAGTCATTGGTATTTTGATGGGGATTGTACTAAATCTGTAGATCGCCTTGATTCATATGGACATTTTCACAAAGTTAATTTGTCCAATCCATGAAAGTCAAGTGTCTTTCCATGTTGTGTGGTCCTCTTTAATTTCTTTCAGCAGTGTTTTGTAGTTTTAATTGTAGAGATCTTTCACCTCTTGTGTTAAAATTTTCCCTTTATTCTTTTGGTAGCTATTGCAAAGAGCCTTGCTTTCTTGATTTCTTTTTCTGCCTGTTTATTGTTGATGTCTAAGAACATTACTGATTTCTGTGTATTGATTTTGTATCCTGCAATTTACTGAATTTGTTTACGAGCTCTAGGAATTTTTTGGTAGAAGTAATTGGCATGTGTATATATATATATATATATATATAAATATGGTAATGTCATCTGTGAATGTGACAATTTGACTTCATTTTTAACAATCTGGATGCCCTTTATTTCTTTTTATTCCCAATTTCTCTGGCTAGTACCTCCAGTACTATGTTAAATATGAGTGGTGAGAATGGGCATCCTCGTCTTGTCCCTGCACTTAAGGAAAAAGCCTTTCAGCTTTTCCCTGTTCAGGATGATATTGGTGGTGGGCTTGTCATAGATAGCTTTTATTGTGGTGAAATAATTTCCACCTATACCTAATCTGCTAAATCTTTATCATGAAGGCATGCTGAATTTTTTGGAATGCTTGTTCTGCATCTAATCAGATAATAGTATGGTTTTTGCCCTTATTTTGTTGATGTGGTGTATCACATTTATTGACTTGCGTATGTTGAACCATCCTTTCATTTCTAGGATGAAACCCACTTGATCGTGGTGTATAATTTTTTTGGATGTGTTACTGTGTTCTGATCGAGAGTATTTTCTTGAAGATTTTGGGGTCTACGTTCATCAGAGATATTGGTCTGTAGTTTTTATTTCTTGTTGTATCTTTTTCTGGTTTTGGTGTCAAAGTGATGCAGGTCTCATAGAAGGAGTGTGGGAGAGTGGCCTCTGTTTTGATTTCTTGGAATAGTTTGAAGAAAATTGATATTAATTCCTCTTTAAAGATTTGGTAGAATTCAGCAGTAAGGCCATCTGGTCCTGGGCTTTTCTTTCTGGGGGGACTGAAGATTACTGCTTCAATCTCATTGCTTGATATTGGTCTGTTCTGGTTTTCTATTTCGTCTAGGTTCAGTCTTGGTAGTTTGCATGCATCCATAAATTTATCCATTTCCTCCAGGTTTTCAAATTTTGTTGGCATATAGTTATTCATAATAGTCTCTAAAGATTCTTTACATTTCTGTGGTATGAGTTATAATGTCTCCTTTTTCATTTCTGTTATTTATTTGAGTTTTCTCTTTTTCTTTTTTTAGTTTGTATGACCAAAACCTTGTTTATTTTGTATATCCTTAAAAAACCCAAGCTTTTTGTTTTATTATTTTTTGTGTAATTGTTTTGGTCTTTATTTCTTTTAGTTGTGCTCTGATCTTAATTATTTCATTCTGTCCACTAGTTTTTAGATTATGGTGTTCTTACTTTTCTAGTTTTTTGAGATTTAATGTTAGTTTTTTTTTTTTATTTTAAGTCTTTCTATTCATTTTATGTAAGCACTTATTGCTATAAACTTTTCTCTTAGTACTGCTTTTGTGGTATCCTATAGGTTTTGGTAAGTTGTGCTTGTATTTTCATTCATTTCAAGGAATTTTTTGGTTTTCTGCTTTATTTTTTCTTTGACCCACGGTTGTTCAGGAGCAAGTTTAATTTCTATGAATTTGTATAGTTTCTATTGTTTTGTGTGTTGTTTATTTCTAGTTTTATTACATTGTGGTCTGAAAATATACTTGACATAATTTCAATTTTTTAAAAATTTAGTGAGGCTTAATTTGTTAACTAACATGACCTATCCTGGAAAATGGTCTATGTGCTGAAGAGAAGAATATAGTATATTCTGTCATTATCAGATGAAATGTTCTGTATATGTCTGTCAAATGCATTTGGTTTAAGGTGTTGTTTAAATCCCATATTTCTCTGCTGATCCTCTGTCTAGATGATATGTGCAATGCCAACAGCATCATGTTAAAGTTCTCAACTATTACTGTGTTCAGGACTATCTCTCCCCTTAGAACAAATAACAGCTGCTATATATATCTCAGTACTCTGATGTTGGGCATGTATATAATTACATTTGTTATGTCATCTTGCTGTATTGTTCCTTTCGTCATTATATATTGTCCTTCTTTGTCTCTTTTAATAGTTTTTTTTGGAAGTCTATTTTACCGGATATTAGTAGGGCAACTCCTGCTCGTTTGTGGTTTCCATTTGCATGGACAGTCTTTTTTCATCCCTTCACTATTAGCCTATGTGTGTCTTTATTGGTGAAGTGAGTTTCTTGCAGGCAAAATATAGATGGGTTTAGTTTTTAAATTCATCAGTCAGTCTATATCTATATTAGTCTATATCTTTTAAATGGGGAATTTATTGAATGGTATTACCTTATTCCTGCCATTTTATTAATTTCTCTGTGGTTGTTATATATTTCCCATGTTCCATTCTTTCCCTTTTACTGTTTATCGTTGCTGTTGGGTGTTTTTCTGTAGTGATAAAATACATTTTCTTTCTCTTTCTCATTTGCATGTGTGTTCTACTATTGGTTTTTATTCTTTCTTATGTATTTATGGTGACATATATCTATCATTTGACTCCAGGTGTAGGACCCCATTTACAATGATATTGATTAACCTGGAGGACATCATACAAAGTGAAATACACCAGGCACAGAGAGAAACACTACATATTCTCACTTGCATGTGGAATCTAAACCAATCAAACATACAGAAGTAGAGAGAAGAATGGTGCTCACCGGAGGCTGGGGGATGGATAGAATGGGAAAATTTACTAAATTGCAGTTAGACAGGAAGAATAAATATGTATTAAAAGTGATAGATATGTTAATTATCTTGATTCAATCATTCCAAACTGTGTATGTGTCATAACATAACTGTGTACCTCAGAAGTGTATATAATTATAATATGTCAAAAAGTAAAATATTTAAGAAATAATAGTATATTATGAATTTGAAATTTTCTGAGGGTATATTTTAAGTATTCTCACCACACACACACACTCAAAAGGTAACTATGTGACACGATGCATATGTTAATTAGCTTGATTGCACTAATCATTTTACAATGTATACATGTATCAAAACATTGTTGTGCACCTTAAATATATACCGTATTTTTGGTAATTAGTCTTCAATAAAACTAAAGATGTTGCCAAACATCATGCACAATTTTTGTTTCACTTCAGCATAATTCAGCATAATTTTGTGAGATTCATCCATGTTGTTATGCATATCAACTGTCCATTCTTTACTATTGCTAAGTACCATTTCATTGTTTGGGTATACTGCAATATTTTTTATCTATTCACTTGTTGATGGACATTTGGGTTATACTCAGTTTTGGTTATTACAGATGGTGAAGCTATGAACACTCTTATACATATCTTTTGATGGATATACATATTTTTTATACTTTTTATTTTTTATTTCTCTTGGGTAAATACCTAGAAATGGAATGACCAGATCGTATGGTAGTATATGTGTAAGTTTATGAGAAAGTGTCAAACAGTTTTCCAAAGGAGCTTTTACATTTTAAATTCCTACCAGAAGTGTATGAGAGATCCAGTTGCTTCTCATCCTTGTCAATACTCGGCATTTTCAAACTTTTCAATTTTATCCTTCCTCATGGATGTGTAGTGGTATCTCATCATGGTTTTAACCTGCATTTCCCTAATGTCTACTGATTTTGAGAATCTTTTCATTTCATTATTTGCCTTCCTTACATGTCTATTGAAGTATGTCTATTAGAATATTTTTTCCATTAAAAATCCTGAGTTATTTATATTCTTATTATTGAATTGTAGGAGGTTTTTTGTAAATTTGAGTTATAAGTCATTGATTAGATACAGGCTTTGTGACTATTTTCTCCTACTTTGAGGCTTGCTTTTTAATGTTCTTAAACAGTGTCATCTTGAGGACTCAGAATTTTTATATTGAAAAGCCCAATTTTCTATTTTTTATATTTTATGCTTTTTGTGGTCTACTTAAGAAATTTTACCAAATTCAGTGTCATTAAGATATGTTCCATTGTTTTCATCAAGAAGTTTTGTAATTTTAGTGCTTACATTTAGTCTACAGTCATTTTTGATTTTTGTATATGGTGTGAGATAAGGTTGTTTTATTTATTCATTTTTGTTTTGTTTTGTGTATTCATATGGAAATCCTATTCTTCCAACATCATTTCTTGAACAGATTACCCTTTTCCCTTTGAATTAACTTAGCACTATTATTAAAAATCAATTGACCATATATATGTGGGTCTGTTAATGAATTCTCTATCTTGTTTCATTGATCTCCGTGTCTTTCTTTACACCATTAAGGCACTATTCTTGATTATTATAGCTTTATAATTAGTCTTGATATTAGATAGGTAATCTAAGTTCTCTAATATTTTTTCTTTTTTAAAAATTATTTACACCACTTTAGCATTTCAATACAAAGTTTAAAATCAGCTTCTAGATTTCTACAAATAAAATACTTCCGGGATTTTCACTGAAATTGAATTGACTCTATAGATTAATTTTAAAAATTAACATCCTAACGACATTGATCCATGACCACAGACTATATTACCATTTATTTAGGTCTTCTTTAATTTCTCTGAGCAATGTTTTCTAATCATTATTATATCTGCCATGCATATTCTTCACTAAATTTTATCCCGAAGAATCTTTTTGAAACAATTGAAAACAATATATTATTTTAATTTCTGATTATTTATCATTAGTACATAGATATACACCTGATTAAATTTTTGCATATTGACCATATCTCCTGCAATCTTGCAAAACTTGCATATTAGTTCTAGTATGTTTTCTGAGGACTCCTTAGGAAATCCTACATAGACAAATGCATCACATATGAATAAAGACAGCTTTACAATTTTCTAATTTGTATGCCTTTTATTTATTTTCTTGGCTTGTTGCACTGGCTATGACCTCAACTACAATATAGAATAGAAGTAGAGAGATTGGATTTTTTTGCCTTGTTCCTAATCTTAGAAGAAAAATATTCAGTCTTTCACAATTAAATATAATGTTATCTGTAGATTTTTAATATTTGTTCTTTATCAGGTTAATAAAGTTTCCTTTTATTTCTAGTTTGCTCAGATATTTTATCATGAATGGTTCTTTAATTTTTTCAACTTATTTTGTCACATCTATCATATGGGTTTTCTCTTTTAGTCTGTTAATGTGATAAATTTTACTTCTTAATTTTTTGGAAATGTTTAGTCAACTTTGCTTTTATGAGATAAACCCCACACGGTCATGGTGTGTCATCATTTTTATATATAGATAGATTTAATTTGCTAAAATTTTGTTAAAAACGTTTGTGTCCATTTTCATTATGGATATTGGTCTGCAGTTTTAATTCTTGTAATGTATTTTCCTAGTTTTATTATGAGGGTAATGCTGGCCTAATAAAAAGAGTTGGGGGGTTTTATACTTCTCTTTTTTTTCCTGAAAGGATTTGTGTAGAATTATTGTTTCTTCCCTAAATGTTTGACAAAATTCTTCAGTGAAACCATCTGAGCCTGCAGTTTCTTTGTGAGGCAGATTTGCATCAAAAATTCCATTTAAAAATAGATATAGGATTGTTTAGGTTATCTCATTCTTCTTCGGTAAGATTTGGTAGTCTGTTTCTTTCAAGAAATTTGTCTTTTTTCTATATATTCCCAAATTTATTAGCATTAAGTTTTCAATGTATTATTTTTGTAATGTCTGTATAATCTGTAGTGATATTCCCCTTTCTAGTTCCTAATATTGGTAATTATAGCTTTCTATCATCTATTCAATATGCCAGATTTTGGTTTCATTTCCTTTTTTTTGTATTTTATTTATTTCTAATCATATCTTTAACATTTTTTATGCTGAACATTTTTTAAAATTTATTTTTTCTTTTCCTAATTTGTTAAGTCATTCATTTCAGACCTGTCTTACTTTCTACTGTAAGTGTTTAATACTTGTGGTCTTCAAAAATTTCATGGAAATATATGTATTATCTTCTAATTCATTTTTTCCATAAACTTTTTGAAGTACCCTTGTACTATTTTTTAACAACTGCTTTATCCATGTTCCTTAAATTCTTATATATCATGTTTTCATTTTCATTTAGTTCAGCTGAGCAGAGGAATTTTTATAATAAAATGGTGCTCCTGGATAACCAAAATGAAGAAATTCCAGAATTAAGAGGTAGACTTACTATGCCATATGAATAGGGGAGAAGAACTCATGAGTGATGTAGTGGATAAAATTATGCCCTCCAAACACACTGAAGCTTGAATTGTGTCCCCCAATTTTATGTATTAGAAACTTAGCCCCCACTGTGGCTTTTAAGACGGTGGGAAATCCTATTATGGTAATTGAAAGGTGGAGCCTTGAAGAGGCGATTGGATTGCAGGATCATGCATTAGTTAATGGATTAAAAATGGTGGTCATGGGCATGGTTCTGAGGGCTTTAAAAGAAGAAAGAAGAGAGTTTATTCCTCTCTCTTTCTGCTCTCTCTCTTCACCATTTCACAATGTGATATCCTGCAACACTGAAGGATCACCAAGGATCACCTGCATCACCAAGACCCTCACCAGATGTGTTTCCTGGACTTTGGACTTCAAAGCCTCTGAAACTGGTAAGCAAACAAATTTTATTTTCTTTATAAAATACCCAGTTCCATGTATTTTTGTTATAACAGAAACGGACTAATACAAGTGGGGTCCTAAGTTTCCATTTGGGTATCTGCAGTGAGGGTAGGATGGGCCATCTTCATTGCACTTCACAGGTGGGGAGAGTCTGGTTTAATCGTCACTGGCCAGGATTAAAGCTTCTCAGCTGAAGAAGTAATTTACCATCTGTCATTGTATACGTTGGTCAACTAGTCAATTTCTTCTACTTTATTTCGTATTTCTACTTATTCTGAGAAAGGATCTTTTCGAAAATTGTTGCCCATCTCTAACAAGTATTTGTTGTGATTTATTTTGCCAAGTGAATTTTTGTTTCAACACATAGTGTGTATATACTATTGGAAGGACCTCAACTTTGGTTTTCTTGAATTTTATGTGATACCTTTGGTATTTCCTGCTTTTCTTTTACTTGTTCATGTTGAAATCCACATCTAGAATTATCTATTTATAGGGTATAAAACTGCTCAATTTAAAATTAGAGTACTACCTTTGAGAGTCTTTTTCTGTCCATATGTTAGTGGAAAGTCTAATGTGTCTTTCTTAGTTACCAAATTCCATGTTGTTTAACACTATGGAAAGAGATGGCAAGAAAAATTCTTTGTAGTAGACATCCTGGTGGTCTTTCCTTCCTTCACTTTTGATCAAACACAAGCCTTCAAATGACCACAAGTCTTGTAATAATAACAATATTAATTAAAGTAACAATAAATTAAGTAGACCATTTTGAGTTTTAAAATAGACAATCTATGTTTGGAGCAATAGTATGGTTGTGGAGAAACATAATTGTTTAAAATTAGCAAGAGGACAAACTTGAATAGTTACAAAGCAATGGTAGAAAGACTGAACAACTGGGAATGTTCCTGTAACTTAAGAAAGTTGCTCATATATTTCTTGTTGTTTATATCTGTGCTGATTATGAGAGTGTTAAATATGGAAGGAAAGACTTCCTGAGATATATCTGGCTTGACTATATCAGCAAGCTATTGGACATCTCAGAAGAGGGTTATACAAGTTCATCATTTTTCCTGTACTTAGTATACTCTACACACATTCACATTTAAAGAGTAATTACAGTGTTAAACAGAGTAAGTGTAACTATGGTTGGGCAAGTGGTAGTGTGCCATGGGAAGCTGACTTACTTTTTAGAAAAGTAAGCAACCAAACTAAGAGAGTTCTCTAAAACTCCTCCTACCAAAATAACACAGAAAAGGCATTTTGAAAATAGAATTTTATAAATCATGCAGTGAAGGCAGGCTGTACTTTCTTAAGTGCTTATATGTACATAAATCTGTCCTAGGAAATAGTAACAGAAATAAGCCAAGCAAGATATATATGATTTCTCTTTTTTGTCTTTTTTCGTGTCCGGCAACGGATCGCAACCCTCAGTGTTGCGCCCGTACTGGACCGGAACCGGCAACGGGATCGCAACCCTCGGTGCTGCACCCACACCTCGCTCAGCCAGTGTAAAGACTCCCTCTATAAAAGGGCAAACATTGAGCAAATACAAAAATACTGTTAGACATATGAAACTGTTTTATTATACATTTAGATATTATATATAATTATGCATTATTTACATAATAATATTTGTATAATATATGAATATAAATTATATATTGTTTACATAAATAATATTTATATAATATTTATAAACAAAAAACTGTTACATACACACTCATACCCTTGTGTACATGTGTGTATAAATTGTTATTTTCTTACTCATATAGTTAGATCTCAGTTACTATTTGTAACATGCATAAATAAATAAATATAGAACACCATGCCAGAGGCTACAAATACAGAAGTGAATAACAGATGGCCTCTTGACTGCTAACATACATGAAATCAACAGAAACACATAACTATAAAACAGTGATAGTGTTATGATGCCCATATGTACAGGATGTTGTGGGGATTTGTAGGAGGTGACCAGTTTTGTCTGGGCAATTACTGAGGGCTGAGAGAAGTGTTGTGACATTGTGAAGAGAGAATAGACTTCAGAGTCCCAGAGATCAAAATTTTAATTTTAATTTTAATACCAGTTTTGAAAATTTGGTGAAGGATCTTAACTTATGAACATTTTTTTTTTCTCATCTGAAAAAGGTGAAAAACTTAGCATAGAAGGTTTTTGCTTGCACAGTAGAGTAAGAAAACACTTAGCACAATACTTGGCACATTACTGGCAGTCAAATATTTTCTTTTTCTCTCATAAATGTGAGAATATATTAGTTACCTATTGCTGTGTAACAAATTACCTCCAAAGCTTAGCAGCTTACAATACATATTTATAATCTCAGAATTTGTGTGGGTCAAGAATATGGGCATGGCTCAGCTAGGTCCTCTACTTCATGATCTCTCATGAAGCTGCACTCAAGGTGCTGGTCAGGACTGGGGTTTTATCTGAAGTTTTGACTGGAGAAGTTTTGACCAAAGTCACTTATGTGGTTTATTGCAATATTCAGTTTCTTGAAGGCTATTAAACTGAAGGCCTCAATTCCTTACTGTCTGTTGGCCTTAGGCCACCATTAGTTTCTTCCCACATGGGCTTTTCCAATATGGCAGCTTACTTCATCAAAGCCAGCAAAAGGTAGAGTGTGCTAGCAAGACAGAAGTCACAATCTTATGTAAGCTAATCACAGAACAGATATCAATGTTGCCCAATTCTGTTGGTTAGAAGCAAGCTACTAGTCTCAGCTACACTCAAAAGGAGAGGATTATACAAGGGTGCGAATGCTGAGTCAGGGCCTGTATTAGTCCGTTTTTGTTGCTTATAGCAAACTGCAACGAACTGGGTAATTTATAAAGAAAATGAAATTTATTGCTTACAGTTTCAGACGCTGGGACATTCACAGTGCAGGAAACATTTGATGAGGGTTTTGGTGGTGGTGACAATGATTCAGTGGTCACACATTGCAGAAAACGGCAGAGCAGAGACTGAATTACTCATTCCCTCTCCCTTTAAAGCCCTCAGAACCATGCCCATGACCACCATTTTTGATCCAATCATTATGGCATTGTCCTACAATCTAATCACCTCTTCAAGGCCCCACCTTTCAATCACCATAATAGGATTTTCCACTGTCAATAGTTACAGTGGAGATTAAATTTGGGAGGGACATTCAACCCAAGGCAGGGCCTATCAGAGTTCATCTTAGAGGCTGCCTACCACATACAGCATTAAAAAGTTACCATTTATTGTGTATTTGCCTTATTTCAGGCAATGACTCTATTGATTTATAGAAATTATCTCATTTTATTCTTTCATCAGTTCAATGAAGGAGTGTTATCATTATTATCATTATGTTGTCTTTGCAGATAAAGTACTAAGGCTTGGAGAAGCTAAGCAGCTTTCCCCAGGTAACAGGTACAAGGCTTAAGGAAATGAATAAGGGTATGTTTTCCTATGAAAAGCTGCAGTTCTCCGTTCTCCAAGCCATACAGATACCCAAATACACTATGCATTCTAAAATGGTAGTATTGGATTGAAGAATATAATCTTTAAGGATGTAATCCTTCCTCCTTGGTACAAAATACTTTAATTCAGTTAAAATGCAAGGATTTTTTTAATAAGTGAATCTTTTAAGGAATGATTTATGTAACACATTCTGAGAGTTATATTTTTGTGTTACATTAATAATCTCAGAACTATGCAGATGCTCTTCTACTCATGATGGGGTTGCATCCCAATAAACCCATCATAAATTGAAAAAAATCATAATGTGGCATATAAACACCATAGAATACTACTCTGCCATAAAAAGAATGAAATTCTGCCATTTGCAACAACATGGATGAGCTTCAAAAAATTTATGTTGAGTGAAATAATCAAAACACAGAGGGAAAAATACCACATGTTTTCACTCTTAAGTGGGAGCTAAGAGAGAAAGAAGAAAGGAAAGACAGACCTCAGTAATGCATTGGACTTGCAGAGGGAGAGAACATTCCTTGGGCTACAAATTGGAGTTGGGGGGAAGGGGGAGTGGGAGACAGGTTGGGGGTTAATTGGGTGGGGGCATGGGTTACAAATGCAATTTGTCATAATGGGTATGCTGCTAGTATGAATCTGGCCTTCACATCATGGGCATGAGGGGTGAAAATTAGCTTTGTATCTCATGAATATTCATAACCAAGAAAATAAATAAATAAATAAAGTGTATTTAATACCCTAATCAATCCACTGTAATGTTAAAAAATTGTAAGTTTAGCCATTGTAACTCTAGATGCTCCTCAACTTATGATGGGGTTACATCCTGATGAACACAGAGCAAAGTCAAAAATTTTAAGTAAAAGCATAGTAAGTCAGATACCATCTGTAATCTTTTTGAAATGAATTTGAATTTATACATTATTTTGAAATCGTATGAGGCCTCTGAAAACATGAAAAAGTTTGAGAACATTACCCAGGAAGTTATTTGTCATTTTTAGTTCACACTGGGATTTGGGAGAAAAACAAATCAATTCATATATGTTTATTTTTGTCATCAATTGTCTAGCTGATATATTATTTCCATCTGTGTAGTAGTCCATTTTTTTCCTATCCAAGATTTCACTTGAAGAAAGAAATTAATTTTCTAATTTTACTTCTCTGTGAAATTGAAAAATCTAGAACCACTGTGCTAGATGATAGCTAAGGTCTCTGAAAATCCTGAGGTTCTTTAATTCCATGACTCATTGAATTCCACTATTATTTCAAACAACATATAGCTATGGTTTACTGAGTACTTATTATGTGGCAAACATTATGATAGGCATTTTCTACACATTATCTCAAATCCTAATAAGAAAATTGATATTTATTATTTTCACAATTTTATAACTGATAAAACAGAGACAGTGGGATTATGTTACTTACATTCACACTACTAATAGGAATTGAAACTATGATTTAAGCATAGATTTGTCTGACACTAGTTTGTTCTTTTCCCTTGACATGTGGACTCCCTTTAGTTGTTATTTAAAATGAAAAACTCTCTAAGAATATACCATCCTCAACACTGGCAAAATTCTACTTATAAAAAAGCAATCTTTAACCCTTGCAATTAGAACTATACATTTTGAAGAAGAAAAATTTTGTAGAAGAAATTCTTTAGATATTAAAGAGATTACAGTTTCTCAGGCTTCAGGTAATTTGATTTTCTCTGATAATGTGCTCTTCAACACATTCTTACTAGCAAAACTAATTTTTATAAATTTACTTACTAGAAACTGAGCATTTTTTTTGGGGGGGGCATAAAATCTTAACATCTTATATATAGAAAACCCCACAGATTACACACACACACACAAACTATTAGAACTAATTAATGAAGTCAGTAAAGATGCAGGATACAAAACCAACATTCAAAAATCAGTAGCATTTTTTTCACTGTACATGATTATGGGATAGAGTTTGTTCTTTTGATACATGCATATATTATACAATGATTCAATTGAAATAGCCAGCATGTCTGTCATCTAAACATTTACCTTTTTTTGTTGTTATAACATTCAAAATCCTCTGTTCTGGCCATCTTGAAATACACAATACAATGTCGTTAGCTATCTATGCACCAATAATGACCTAACTGAAAAAAAAATCAATATAACATTTCCATTTATGGTAGCATCAAAATAATACTTAGGGATAAATTTAACCAAAGAGATGAAAGATCTGTACACTGAAAAGTACAAAATATTGATGAATGAAATAGAAGGAGATACAAATAAATGAAAAGCTATTTTGTGCTCATGTATCAGAAGAATTATACTGTTAAAATGTCCACACTACCAAAGCAATGTACAGATTCAATGCAATCCCTATCAAAATCCCTGTGGTGTTCTTCACAGAAACAGAAAATTCCTAAAATTTGCATGAAACCACAAAAGACCCAAAAGAGTCAAAACAATTTTGAGAAATAAAACAAAGTTGAAGGCATCACACATCCTGATTTATTACAAACTATATTATAAAGCTATAGTAATCAAAACAGTGTGTTACTAGCATAAAAACAGACACAGAGATTAGTAGAACAGAACAGAGAAACCAGAAATAAATCCAAACTAATATAATCGACTAATTTTTGTCAAGGGCACCATGAGGATACAATAAAGAAATGATCATCTCTCCAATAAATGGTTCAGGGAAAATGGAATTTTCACATAGAAAAGAATAAAAGTGGGCCCTTATCTTACAGTATACACAAAAATCAATTCAAAATAGATAAAAGACCTAAATGTAAGACCAGAAACTATAACCCTCCTCAAAGAGAACATAGGGGAAAAGCTCCTGTACATTAGCCTTCACCACAACAATTTTTTAAAATATAACTCCTAAAGCTCAGGCTATAAAAGAAAAAAAATAAAAGGACTATATCAAATTAAAACCTTCTGCATAGCAAAGGAAACAGTTCACAAAATCACATGGCAGACTACAGACTGGGAAGAATAATTGCAATCCATATATCTGATGAGTTTAATATACAAAATTTATAAAGTATAAATTACACTGAGGAATGCACTGTAACATCAAAAACTTTTAAGTCGAACCATAGTAAATTGCTTACCATCTGTAATTGACTTTTTTAAAATGGATTTTTTATATACATATATCCAAAGTAGAAAAACAAATAATCCAACTAAAAAATAGATAAGAGATCTTGTATTAGTCTGTTTTGTGTTGCTGTAACAGAATACCTGAAACTGGGTAATTTGTAAAGAACAGAGGTTTACTTGGCTTATGATTCTGGAACAGCTGCATCTGGTGTGGGCCTCAGGTTTCTTCTACTCATGGCAGAAAGAGGCAGACAGCTGGTAGGTACAAGCAGATCACAGGGCAAGAGGAAGCAAGAGAGAGAGAGAGAGAGAGAAGGTGCCAGGGTCTTTTTAAACAACCAGTTCTGATGGGAACTAATAAAGTGAGAACTCACTCACTACACCCAGCCCCCAGGGAGAGCATTAATCCATTCATGAGGGATCTGCCCCCATGACTCAAATAGCTCCCAACACTGCCACACTGGGGATCAGATTTCCACATGAGTTTTGTGGGGACAACACATCTAAAGTCTATCAGACCTGAAAAGCTGTTTCTTCAAAGATGTGATAAAAATGGCCAACAAGTACATGAAAAGGTGCTCAACATCATTAATCATCAGGGAATTGGAAATGAAAACTACTATGTGATATCACCTCAGATTCTTTAGGATGGCTATATCAAAAAGTCAAAAGATAACAAATGTTGAAAATGGGTTGAGAAAATGGAACTCTTGTATGTAGTTAGTTGGAATGTAGATTGGTACAGCCATTATGAAAACAGTATGGAGGTTTTTAAATAAATTAACAATAGGATTACCATATGACCCAACAATCCCTCTTCTGGGCATACACCTAAAGGAAATGAAATCACCACCTTGTAAAGGCATCTGCATTCTCATGTACATTGTAGCATTATTCACAGCAGCCTAGATATGGAAACAACCAAAGTGTCCATCAACAGACAAATGAATAAAGAAACTGTGGTAAATATATAAAATGGAATATTATTCAGCCCTAAATATGAAGGAGATCTTGCCATTTGTCACAACATATATAACACAGATGCCATTATGATAAACAAACTAAACAAGACACACAAAGAAAAATGTTGCATTATTTCAATTATTTGTGGAATCTAAAAAAAAATCAAAGGTGTGGCAAGGGGGGGGGTAAGGAAAATATTTAGATGTAAGTCAGATGATACAAAGCAGCAGATTTGTAGGATGAACAAGTCTAGAGATCTAATGTACAGCATAAGGAGTACGTGAAATAAAATGGTGCTGTATTTGGGATTCATGCTAAATGAATAGATTTTAAGTGCTCTTGCCACAAAAGCAAACACACAAAAAGAGTAACTATGTGAATTTATGAATTTGTTCATTTGCCTCACTATAGTAACCCTTTTACCATCAATATATGTGTATTTATCTCATAACATCATGTTGCATGCCTTAAAAATACTCAATAAAATTTATTTTTTAAAAATCTTAGTCTTCTTTGACTAAACAGTATACTTAATTTTCTGTATCTTAATCTCTTTAAAAATTTTGTTGCACTACTGTACACCTGTAGTTCTGTAATTTGGATAGTACTGCATATCTATGTGTGCTTGTTTTCTTACTAAGTAGCAGTTATGCCCTAGTCCATGGGATAATCTGTACTCACTCTGTAATGGCTTTTGAGAGAACTTCAAAAACACGGATACCAAAGTCTCAATCCATAAATCTTTTGATTAAAAACTAATATGTGGGGAGGCACTGACAGGAGAACAGGCCAACCATCCACTCAGCCCCACCTTGCCTGCCCAAAAGGCAGGATCCAATGCACCATTCCACCATCACAAGGCTTCACACAGCTTCCATGGAGGTGGTCCACAACAACCACGACCACAGCTAATACTGTTGCAAGGATGGCTCACTGACTTACTAACAACCAAGACCACCTTGCAGGTGGCCCACAGCATATTTGACCTCATTAACACAAGGAGGGTCATAAGGAGCCTGGAAAAAGAGGAAGACGTCTTTCTCCTCAAAGTTCACTCCAGAGTAACAGAAGAAGTAACTGATCTACCAGATGACCAAAAATCAACATAGAGATACTAGAAATAAAAAAAAAATCTGAAAATATGACACCACGTAAGGAATTCAGTAAGTTTCAAGTACCAGATCCTATAGAACAGGAAACCCTTGAAATGACTGAAAAGGAATTCCAAGTAACTATCTTAAAAAAACTCAATGAGATAAAAGGGAACTCTGTAAGACAACACAATGAAATGAGAAAAAAAAAAATATCCAAGATACAAAGGTTGAAATTTACATAAAGACTAATACCTTAAAAAATAATATAGCAGAACACCTGGAACTGAAAGACACATTCAGTGAAATAAAAAAACATAACTAAGAGCTTAAGCAGTGGATTAGAAAAAGCTGAAGAAAGAATTTCTGAACTCAAAGCTGGCATCTAAGAAATAATGCAGGCAGACCAAAAAAGAAAAAAAAAAAAAAGAAAAAAGGAAAATAATAATTTTAAAAAATGAAGACTGCAGCACACAAGCATGCAAATCATGGATGTTCCTGAAGGGGAGGATAAAGGTAAAGGCATTGAAATTCTATTCAATGAAATAATAACGAAAAACTTCCCAGGTATAGGGAGCAACACAGATCTTCACACCCGGGAAGCTCAAAGACCACCAAACAGATTCAATCCAAAAAGATCCTCACCAAGATACATTATGATCAAATAGGAAAAGCTCGAAAACAAAGAGAGGATCCTAAAAGCAGCAAAAGAAAAGCATCTAGTCACTAATAAAAGTGCCCTCATCAGACTAAGAGCAGAATTATCAATTGAAACTATAATCACAAAAGAAAATGGGAGACATACTCCAAATACTAAAAGAAAAAACAAAACAAAACACCAACCAAAAATATTATACCTGCCAAGGATATCCTTTGGAAAGGAGAGAAAATAATATATTTCCAAGAAAAACAAAAACTGTGGGAGTTTATCACCACATGACCCATCCTGCAAAAAATCCGAAAGAGAGTCAGTCCTGCATCTTGAATCCAAGAAACAATAGTCACTACCATGAGTATACAAGTGGGAACAAAACCCACTAGTAAAACACAAATGCAAACGAGAAAGACAAAAGAAACTAAATCTTACCACCTCAAAAAAAAAAAAAAAATACCACAAACATTGAAGACAAATAATCAGAGGAGAACAAAGGAACAAATGATACTAAAAACATTTAAACAAAAAGCCATAAAATGCCAGGAATAAAACAAAACCTCTTAACAACAACTCTAAATGTAAATGGATTAAACTCACCACTCAAAAGACACAGACTGAAGCATTGGATCAAAAAACAAGACCCAACTCTATGCTGTCTTCAGGAGACTCATCTCACCAGTAAAGATACATACAGACTAATAGCGAAGGGATGGAAAAATATGCACCATGCAAATGGAAATAAAAAATGAGCAGGAGTAGCTATTCTTATAACATACTTTAAAAAGAGACAAAGAAGGGCACTATGAAATGATAAAGGGATCTCTTCATCAAGAATACCCAACAATCATAAATGTGTATGTACACAACACCAGAGCACCCATACATATAAAGCAAACACTATTAGATCTAAAGAAAGAGATAGATCCTAGTAGAATAGTATCAGGGCTCCTGAACACCCCTTCTCATCATTAGGTCATCCACGCAACAAATCAACAGAGAAACACAGGATTTAAACTACATTTTAGACTAATTGAACCTCGCAGATATCTACAAAACATTTCATCCAACTAGAACAGAATGTACATTTTTCTCGTCAGCACATGGAACATTCTCAAAGATAGACAACATTTTAGGTCACAAATCAAGAGTCACAATAACTTTAAAAAAATCAAAATCACCTCAACTATCTTTTCAGAACACAAGGGATTAAAACTAGGAATTAATAACAAGTGAAACTCAGAACCCTATACAAATACATGAAAATTAAACAACGAGCTCCTGAATGACCTATGGTCCAAATAGAATTTAAACTGGAAGTCATAAAATTTCTAGAAAACAAAGAAAATAAAGACACATCATATCAAAACCTGTGGGATACTTCAAAAGCAGTACTAAGAAGGAAGTTCATAGCAATAAATGCTTCCATCAAAAAAAAAATAGGAAGATTTAACTTTACACCTAAAAGAACTAGAAAACAAGAAAAATCCAATATCAAAGTTAGTAGGCAGAAGGAAACTATTAAGATTAAAGCAGAACTAAATGATACAGAGACCTCCCCCAAATACAAAAGATCAGTGAAACAAAAAGGTTTTTTAAAAACTTTTTATTTTTGAGAAGATAAACAAAACAGACAAATCATTAGCTGGGCTAACTAAAAAAAAAAGAGAGAAGACCCAAATAACAAAAACCAGAAATGAGAAAGGAAACATTACAATTAATATCACAGAAATACAGTCATGAGAAAATAATAAAAACAACTATACACGTACAAATTTGAAAACCTGGAGGAAATCAATAAATTTCTGGACACATACAAACTACCAAGACTGAACCTAGAAAAATCAATGAAACAAAAAATTGTTTTTTTTTAATGATAAACAAAATAAACAAGGGCTAGCCCGTGGCTCACTCAGGAGAGTGCGGTGCTGATAACACCAAGGCCACAGGTTCGGATTCTATACAGGGATGGCTGGTTGGCTCACTGGCTGAGCGTGGTGCTGACAACACCAAGCCAAGGGCTAAGATCCCCTTACTGGTCATCTTAAAAAAAAAATAAAATAAAATAAATAAACCAGGTATTGGTCAGACAAACTAAAAAAAAAAGAGAGAGAAGACTCAAATAACAAATAACAGAAATGAAAAAGGAGACATTATAACTCTTACCACAGAAATGAAAAGAATCTTTAGAGACTATTATGAACAACTATATGCCAACAAATTTGCAAACCTGGAGGAAATGGATAAACTTAGACACATACAAACTACCAAGACTGAACCTAGAAGAAATAGAGAAACAGAACAGACCAATATCAAGCAACGAGATTGAAGCAGTAATCTTCAGTCTCCCAAAAAAGAAAATCCCAGGACCAGATGGCCTTACTGCTGAATTCTACCAAATCTTTAAAGAGGAATTAATATCAATTCTCTTCAAACAATTTCAAGAAATCAAAACAGAGGCCACTCTCCCAAACTCCTTCTGTGAGACCAGCATCACCTTAAAACCAAAACCAGACAAAGACACAACAAAGAAAGAAAAGTACAGACCAATATCTCTGATGAACATAGACCCCAAAATCTTCAATACTCTCAATCAGAACACAGAAACACATCAAAAAAAATATTATACACCGTGATCAAGTGGGATTCATCCCAGAAATGAAAGGATGGTTCAACTTATGCAACTCAATAAATGTGCTACATCACATCAACAAAATGAAGGATAAAACCCTTATGATTATCTCAATAGATGAAGAACAAGCATTTGACAAAATTCAACATCACTTCCTGATAAAGACTCAGCGAATTAGGTATAGAAGGAAATTATCTCACCACAATTAAAGCTACATATAACAAGCCCACCACCAATATCATCCTGAATGGGAAAACACAGAAGACTTTTTCTTTAAGAGCAGAAACAAAACAAGGATGCCCATTCTCACCACTCCTATTTAACATAGTACTGGAGATATGAGCCAGAGAAATCAGGAAAGAGAGAGAAATAATGGGAATTTAGATTGGAAAAGACAAATTCAGACTGTCCTTATTTGTAAATGATGTAGAAAAATCTAAAAATCTGCATATAGAAAAACCTTAAGACTCTATCAAAAAAACTCTTACAGGTGGTTACTAATTTCAGTAATGTTGCAGGACACACACACACAAAATCTCCCCCAAATGAGTTCCCTTTATATTCTCCAACAGAAAGGGAA
Organism: Galeopterus variegatus; assembly: GCF_000696425.1. Taxonomy (NCBI): domain Eukaryota; kingdom Metazoa; phylum Chordata; class Mammalia; order Dermoptera; family Cynocephalidae; genus Galeopterus; species Galeopterus variegatus. Next base: position 501,682 of record NW_007726121.1, read on the forward strand.
ATCAAGAAATTAAGCCCATTTACAGTAGTCACACACATGCATGCACACACACACACACACACACACACATGGAATCAAATTAATCAAGGAGGTGAAATATCTCTACAATGAAAACTGCAAACCACTACTGAAAGAAATGACAGAAGACACAGAAAGATGGAAAGACATTCCATGCTGTACAATAGGAAGAATTAACACTATGAAAATGTCCATATTACCCAAAGTGAACTATGGATTCAGTGCAAACTCCATTATAATACCAATGGCCTTCTTCATGGAAATAGACAAAATAATCCTAATATCCTTACAGAACCACTAAAGACCAAAGAAATCTTGAGCAATAAATAAGTAAATAAATAATGAAAGTGAGGGATAACACTTCCTTACTTCAAATTATATTACAAAATTATAATAAACAAAACAGCATGGAATTGGCATAAAAATAGACACTCTGACCAGTGGAACAGGATAGAGAACCCAGAAATCAACCCACAGACTTACAGCTAATTTATTTATGACAAAGGCAACAAAAACCAACACTGGGGAAAAAACTGCCTCTTCAATTAAGTGGTGCTGGGAAAACTGGATATCCATATGCAGACAAATGATACTAGACCTGCACCTCTCACTGTATAATAAAACAGACTCAAAATGGGTTGAAGAATTATGTGTAAGACCTGAAAGTGTAAAACTACTAAGGGAAAATATAAGGAAAATACTTCAGGAACTAAGACCAGGCATAGATTTTATGAACTAGAGCCCAAAGCACAACCAACAAAAGAAAACAAAATAAATGAGATTATATCAAACTTAGAAGCTTCTTCACAGTAAAGGAAACAATCGACAGACTGAAACAACAACTTACAGAGTGGGAAAAATATTTATAAACTATACATCTGACAAGGGATTAATATCTGGATTATACATGGACCTCAAGCTATTACACAGTTAATAAATAAAACCCAATTAAAAAATGGACAAAGTAGCTGAATAGACTGTCTTGAAGGAAGACATACAAATGACCAACAGATAGCTAAAAAAAGCTTGACATCACTAATCATGAAGGAAATGCAAAATAAAGCCACATTGAGATATCACCTCACCCCAGTTAGACTGTCTATAATCAAAAGGACTGAGAATAACAAATGCTGACATGGATGTGGAAAGGAGGGAATGCTATTATGCTGTTGGTGGGACTTTAAGTTAGTACAACCACTATGGAAAACAGTATGGAGGTTTCTGAAACAACTACAGATAGATCTACCATACGATTCAGCAATCCGACTTCTAGGTATATACCCAAAGAATTGGATATCATCATGCCAAAGTGATACCCACATGCCCATCTTCATTGCAGCTCTATTTACAATAGCTAAAATATGGCACCAACCTAAATGCCCATCAACAGATGACTGGATGAGGAAAATGTGGTATATATACACCATGGAACACTACTCTGCCATAAAAAAAAAATGAAATTCTGCCATTCACAGCAACATGAACGAGCCTGGAAAAAAAATTAAGTGAAATAAGCCAAGCACAAAAGGAAACACACCACGTGGCCTCACTCATAAGTGGGAGCTAAGAGAGAAAGAAGAAAGGAAAGACAGACCACAGTGGTTCATCATTGTACTTGCAGAGGGAGAGAGAACACATAGGGTTCTGGAGTTGGGTGGAGGAGAAGGGGAGGGAGGTCAGGGATGAATTGGGTGGGGGACACAGGGAATAACTGCAATTTATGGTAATGGGCATGCTGATAATATTGATCTGGCCATTACTTCTTGGGCACAAGTGGTAACAGTCAACTTTGTACCACAGAAATATGCATAATCAATTTTTTAAAATTAAAGAAAAAGCAATAAATATCCTTCTACCATTTGCTAAGACCCTTCTGTGAGGCTAACTTTCTCACTGATGATGACTATAAGAATTGGAAGAGAACAATAAACATTTTTGATCATGAACAAACATACAAACAAAAAACAAATACAATTTTGTATTTATTTCTTAACAAAATTTATGTATAAAATAACCATTCGGAATGCAATGTTCTGCAATTTTCCAGAATATATAGCATATAAAAGTTTTTTTATTTTGGATTTTTTAGACTATGTGTTTGCTGTTCCCTCAGAGATTAATAATATGTTAACCTCAGCTTTAATTCAACTCACACAATATTTATTGCACACACACTGAATGCTAGTCAACAGGATAGCTAACCATAGGAAAGAGTGGGAAAATACAAATAATGTCTGGAGAAGTGGGTTTCCACCAATGACAGTATTTGCCTTCTCTTTCACAGCTGTGCACAACCCTTTTTGTGGGGTTCTATCCATTGGAATTTACCAAACCCAAATATAGAATATTTGAATAAACACAAATTGGGATCTGTTAACCACAATACAGTATTTACATTCAACATCCTCATACTGCTCTAAGGAGAGGGCTCTGATGGTTGTCTTCTAGAGAAATTGAAATTAAACCTTTTCCAGAAGGATAGGGTATGGAAGATCTTAGCAGATGAACTCCTTAGAGTTAAGGAGAGGGACATTTTCAGCATGTCAGTCCTTTCAGTAGGTCCCAGGGCAATAGGCTGATGCTTGTTTCCATATCTGCACTTTGAGAGGATTTATTTTCCCTGAAGCTGGAAATTATGACTCCAGTTTTTCTTTTGTTGGGGGTCTAAAAATTGATTATAACTAAGGCCCTTTGTTCATGTAACCTTGCAGCTAGAAAGTGCTTATTGGCATAAAGCCCCTGAGAGTTGGTTTAGTGGTTAATCAGTTGTTTGCATCTTCAGCTTCTGTAACCCTGTGGCCTGCCTGTTTAGGAGATGCTGCCTGCTCAAGACCCTAGTCAGTGTGACATGTGTAACTGTAACTGCACTTTCTGCTTCCGAGCAGCTGCCTGCTCAAGTCCTCAGTCTGTGTGACTTTGCCTAGATACAGACAGGACTGATAAGAAAGCCTGCATGCGTGCCTAAGAAAAGTATAAAACTGCAACCCTGCCTGCACTCAGGATCCCAGGATTTTGGAACGTGAGTTCACCTGGGTCCTGCTAGCATAATAAACTTCCTGACTTTCCAACCTTCCGAGTGTCTGAAGTTTTCCTTGTCAAGTTCTTTCTGTAACAAGATAATACAAATCTTTCCATTAACTTTTTGAAATACCCTTATATGCTAGTGTAATAAACTTCCTGGTTCTCCAACCTTCTGAGTGTCTGCAGTTTTCCTTGCCAAGTTCATTCCGTAACACTTTAACCAGTTGTTACTTATCCGCTTTTATTGATATGCAGTCCACATTTAATTTAGTTAATATGCAGTAGATTTTATTCTCTGCTTTTCATACCATACTTAACCAGCAACAGATATTTTTTTCCATCTAACTCATTCTCTCATTCAGCAGAACTTGTTGGCGAGTACAGCATGCTATTAGACTTATAGAGAAGTAGAGGTATACTTTAAAAAGTCTTAGACATATTTTAAGTCTTAGACACCAACTGCATCTTTGTAATAAAAATGATTTTAACATATAAATCATAACTCCTTTGAAAACTGGAATGAAAATTGTTACTGTAAAAGTCCTATGAATTTTTCATGACCAACTTTTACTTGAAAAAGTGCATATAGACTTTAAGACAAAATATTACTAGAAACAAAGAAGGATATTTTATAAGGATAAAATGGTGAATCCATGAATAATATACAGAAATTACAAACCATATGCACATAACAGATCCCCAGGTGCATAAGGCTAACACTGACATAATGAAGAGAGAGAGACAATTCAACAATAATTATTACAGGGCCGGCCCGGTGGCACACTGCTATAGTGCACCGCTTGGGAAGCGTGGCGGCGCTCCCGCCGAGGGTTCGGATCCCGCATACAGACCGGTTCCCGCTCACTGGCTGAGCGGGGCACAGGAGCAACACCGGGGGTTGCGATCCCGTTGCCGGTCCCGGTCCGGTACGGGGGCGACACTGAGGGTTGCGATCCGTTGCCGGACACGGAAAAAGACAAAAAGGAAAAAAACAAAAACACAATAATTATTACAAACTTTACTACCCCAATTTCAATAATGACTATAACTAAACTGAAGATCCAAAAGGAAATAGAAGTTTCAAAAAATGGTTTAAGACAACTAGATCTAAGAGGTATCTAGAGAATACTTTACCCAACAACAGTAGAATACATATTTTTCTCAAGTGCACATGGAACATTCTCCTAGAAATACCATATGTTAGACCATAAAACAAGTCACAATAAATGGTAAAGAATTGTAATCATATGAAGCATGTTCTCCAGTGACAATAAAATGAAATTAAAAATCAATACCAGAAGGAAAAATGAAACATCAAAAAATATGTAGAAATTAAACAGAATCCTAAATAACCAGTGAATCTAAGAACTTGTAAGAGAAATCAGAAAATACTTTGAGACAAATGAAAGTGAAAACACAACAGACCAAAATTTATGGGATGCAGTGAAAGCAGTTCTCAGGTGAAAATTTATATCTTTAAATGCCTAAATTAAAAAAGGAGGATTCCAAATCAAAAACCTAACTTCACACCCTAAGGAACTAGGGAAAAAAGAGCAAGCTAAACCCTTCTAGAAGAAAATAAATAATATTAGGGTGGAAATAAGAGAAATTGGTTAAGGGTCAAAAAAATGATTATGTTTTGTAAAGATGAGTACACTAATTGATCTTCACATATTGTACACAAGTATTGATATTCAACTCTGTACCCCACAAATACGTATAATTGTTTATGTTTCAATAAAAAAAAGAAAATCAATGAAACCAAAAGTTTTCTCTTTGACCAGATCAATAAAAATAATGATAGTTTAGTCAATTGACCAAGAAAAAAAAGGACTTAAATTTCTAAAATCAGGAATGAAATTAGGGACATTACTACCAATGTTACAGAAAAAGAAAAATGATTATAATGCAATTACTATGAACAATTGCAGGCTGACAAGTTAGATAAACAAGATAAAAGGGAAAAATTCCCAGGAAGGCACAAACTACTGCAGCTGACTCAAGAAGAAATATAAATCTGAATAGATATAAAAAAAATAAAAATATTGAATTAATAACCAATAAAATTTTCATGAAGAAAAGTCTAGGAGCAGATGGCTCACTGATGAATTCTATCAATCATTTAAAGAATTAGCAGCAATCCTTTACAAGTTCTTCCAAAAAATTGAAGAGGAGGCAATATTTCCCAATTCATTCTGTAGGAATAATTTTACCCTGATACCCAAGCCAGTCAATGACATCATAAGAAATGAAGACTACAAATTAATAACTCTTGTGAATATAGATGCAAAAATCCTTGTTTTGGTCCGTTTTGTGTTGCTATGACAGAAATACCTGAGACTGGGTAATTTATAAGGAAAAGATGTTTGTTTGGCTCATGATTCTGGGACAGCTGCATCTGGCATGGGCCTCAGACTGTTTCTACTCATGGTGGAAAGTGGTAGGCAGCCGGCAGGTACAAGCAGATCACGTGGCGAGAGGAAGCAAGAGACAGAGAGAGAGAGAGAGAGAGAGAGAGAGAGAGAGAGAGAGAGAGAGAGAGGGAGAGGAGGTGCCAGGGTCCTTTAAACAATCAGGTCTCCTGGGAACTAAGAGTGAGAACTCACTCATTAATCCCCCCTCCCCCAGGGAAAGCATTAATCCATTCATGAGGGATCCGCCCCCATGACTCAATCAGTTTCCAACACTGCCACATTGGAGATCAAATTTCCTTGTGAGTTTCGGAGGGGACAACACATCCAAACTCCATCAATCCTCAAGAAAATACTAGCAGATCAATCAAGCAACATATAGAAATGAACATACTACATAATTAAGTGGGCTTTATCACAGACATGCAAGGTTAACTAAACATGAAAATCAATCAATGTAATAAACAACATAATCATTCACCTTTGTACTGGACATTTCAGCTAAAACAAGTAGGCAAGCAAAAGAAATAAAAGGCATCAAGATTGGAAATAAACAGGTAAACCTATCTTTATTTTCAGGTGACATAATCTTGTTTATAGAAAATTCTAAGGAATCTACAAAAATAAAATCTATTAGACCAAATTAAGCATTTCAACTAGGTTGCAGAATATAACATCAGTATAAAAAACAATTGTATTTCTATTCCCTTGCAATAAACAATCTAAAAATGAAATTAAGAAAACAATTCCATTTGCAAAAGCATCAAAAATAATAAAATAACTAGGAATAAACTTAAAGAAATGTGAGATTTGTACAATTAAAACTACCAAAAATCTTCGAAAAAAATAAAAGAAAACCTAAATAAACAGAAAGACATCCTATTTTCATGGATTGGAGGACTTAATATTGTTAAATGTAAGACTGTACAAACTAATCTACAGAATCAATGCAATCCTTATCAAAATTCTTACTGTCTTTTTTTCCACCCAAAAATTCACAAGGTGATTATAAGATTCATATGGAAATGCAAAGGACCCAGAATAGGCAAAACAATTCTGGAAAAGAACACATTTAGAGGGCTTGCACTTGCAGATTTTAAAACTTACTACAGATTTATAGTAGTCAAGACAGGGCAGTATTGCCATAAAGACAGACATGTAGATCAATGGCATAGAATTGAGAGTCTAGAAACAAACCCTCACATTTACAGTCAGTTATCAGCAACGGTGCGAAGGCAATTTAATGAAGAACAAAAGTTTCTTCCACAAATAGTGCTGTGATAATTAGATATCCACATGCAAAAAAAAAAAAAAAAAAAAAAAATGAAGTTGGACCACTACCACACACCATATACAAAAATTAACTTTAAATGGAATAACGACCAAATATAAGAGCTGAAACTATAAAATTTTTAGAAGTAAACATTGGCATAATTATTTTTGACATTGGATTAGGCAATGGCTTCTTAGATATAACAGCAAACTTTCAAGCAACAACAAAAAATAGATAAATAGGGCTACATGAAAATTAAAAAAAAATATTAAAAGAACATTATGATCAAAGTGAAAAGACAGCCCATCATATGGGAAAAATATTTGCAAAGCATATATCTGATAAGGGTCTAAGATAGCTATATCACCACCACCAACAACAAACCAAACAGAAAATAACAAGTGTCAGCAAGGATGAAGAGAAATAGAAACTCTTGCACATTGGTGGTGAGAATGTAAAGTGATATAGCCAGTGGGGAAAATAGTTTAGTAGTTCATTAAGAAATTAAACATAGAGCTACCAAATGACCCAGCAATTCCACTCCCACGAATATACACGAGAAAATTGAGGACATAGGTCTACACAAAAAATTGTATATAAATGTTCACAGCATCATTATTCCTTATGGCCAACAAGTGAAACAGCCAAAATGTTCATCAATGAATGAAATGAATAAATAAATTGTAGTATATCCATACAGTGAAATGTTGTTCAGCCACAAAAAAAGAATGAAGTACTGATGAATGCTACAACATAGATGAAACTGGAAAACATCATGCTAAGTAAAGAGGTCAGATGCAAAAGACCACATATTGTAAGATTACATTTATATAAAATACAGAGTAAGCAAATTCATTGAGACAGAAAGTAGATTAACAGCTGCTTGGGGATTAGAAAAGGGGGAATGTGGAGTTACTGTTAATGGGTATAGGGTTTCTTTTTGGGATGATGAAAATATCCTGGAATTATATAGTGATGATTGTTGCACAGCTTTGAGAATTGTACACTTTAAAGGTAGATTTTGTGGTATGTGAATTATATATTGCAAAACAAAAAACACAATATATGTATTGGGAACAGGAAGTGTCAGCACAAGTTAAAAGCCATTATTAGTTCATACTCAGAACAAGAAAGAATTAAATGCCTCTTCCCTAATTATTTGTATATTTATAATTTATACTCTTATCCACTTTCGTATTTTATAGGACATTTGAAATGACTTACAATAATGACATATTATAAAGAATGTTTAAAACTAAGATTAAAAGACTGCAAAACATAAAGAAGAAAAGTGAGTTTTTGGCAATTGAGCATTAGATTATTTCTGAGATTTCTGGCAGCTAAAACCAAAAGGGAAACATTAAAGGGTATTATACCTATAATACAATACATTGAAGCATACCAGTCATTAGGAGAGAGAAAATTTTCTTGGGTTCTCCTAAGAGTAATGGTGAATTTTTATGTAAGGATTACAGAGTATTATAATAGAGAATTTGTGAAACCGATTTTCACTCAAGTTTCTGAATTTTTTTAAGTAACTTTTTTTCATTGATCCTTGGTGAGTGCTGTTTTGATAGATGACATCAGGTTAGCATATGAATGGGTATGAGGCAGAAAAACAGTTAAGATGGGAAACTCAGTTTGTCAGGTTGGGTGAGTATTTGTATATAGCTGGGCCAAGGCTGAGAATGCTGGCCAGTTTGTTTTGCTAGGCCCACTGGAGCCTTGGGTCATTGGCTTCCTATTTATCCTCAGCATGAGGAGCATTTGAGGGAGAGTAGGGCTTTCAGTGAAGCAGGCCCCCTACCTTTGGGAAGTGTCAATCACAAGCTAGAGTTTGTCATAAAGAGGGAAGACAAGGGAACCACTTCTCTTCTAGAAACTCCCTTAGTTTTCTCATGATTAGGGAAGGAAGTCAAATCCAGGTTACTTTATTTTTCCTTAAAGTTAAATTAACTTACCAATTAAGGGCTCTTCCACAGGGAAACCTCCCACCGACTTCCTTCTCTGCAACCAGTTGGGCTATCTGTCCCTCTGGGTGATATCTGACTGTTGGATAAAATAGAAGTCATGTACAAATGTCCTCTTCTGGATACTGATTGGTCCTAAAAATTGAGGTAACCACATTGCTCTAGCAGTTCTCCAGAGCTGTCACTGAGGAAGACTTAGTAGTCCATCGGGAACCTGTCTTGGCCCATCATTGTCTTGAATATTACTCAGCTTGGTGGCTTCTAGTGGAAAGCTAATGAATGGCCTTTCCCAGTAGGCTGACATCAATATCAAAGGTTTCTTCTGGGGCTGGAATGGGAGCTTTGTTAGAAGCTACTGCTAGGAGGGTCTCTGATGAGCTGATGAGGAAAAAGGCCTTCAAGGCTTCTGAGATTTTAAAATAGATGACTAATGGCTCCTAACTTATTATGACACTTTCTGTACTGCATTAAAAAAAAAAAAAAACTAAAGAAAAATCACTTGTCATCCAAGTCTACTCAAATGAAGAATACTAGAAGGAAAATAAATAAACTGTTAAAAGCAAACAGGGAGCAGTTTTTTTAAAAAAATAGGTCCTAAATTCAAACCCAATCACTTATGGTATATTGGAAATAAAACAGTACCAGCTTTGGAATCAGGTTAATTCGATTTGAATTCAAGCTACATATAACTATCCTTAAGCCCACAGTGTCTTCGTTAAATGAAAACAATAACACCAATCTCACAGAGTTGTTCTGAAGATTAAATAAAAAGTTCCTATAATAGTGCCTGACACACAACATATTACTAGGAGAGGAAAAGATTAACTGGTTATTGCAACCAGGTAAGATTAAAAAAATAATTCTATATCCAGATAAACACATCCACAATTATTAAATTATAAATTCTGGTCTAGAATAGATCTTATTTGTGGGAAAACTTCTTGGAGGTCAGTATTGCAATGAGGAGCTGCAGATGATTTCCAGAAAACTCTCAACAACTTTATACCACTTCGACTGTTTGCAGTTCTACTAACCTAGCCGTAAGGAGCCAGGCAAACCAACTCCTGATCACACAATGTCCTTTCTAGTGCTTTCTGCGGGGGTGTACCTGGAGAGAAGCAAGGAGAGTCAGTGTGTATTGAAAGACTACCCAGGATTCAACAAGTTGCTCAGTATCCCTTCACCTATATTGTCCCTTTCAGGAATGCTCTTAGATTAAAGATGTGATCAGATTTGTCCTACCTTCCTAGTCTGTCCGCTCGCAACTACTCCTTCCCAGATCTCTTCATTTTGAAGATTCACTAATAATCTTGATGGTTGCTAATTAAGGACTTAAATTGTGACTCACCCCTGGAGTATTTGCATTTCCACAGTGGACAATATAAGACCCTGTAGACACACACACATGCACACCTTGAAACTTTCAACATTTAACAGAATGACATTATGATAATAAAATGGGACATAATAATGCATATGGGCATATGAAGGCATTTGCTGTTCTACAAATATGTCTGCTTCTGTTGCTGACTACATTACAGAAATGTACCTGATTTGGACAGGAAGAAATCAATTTCTAATTTTAATGCTATCTGGGAGAATTTCCCCTTGAATAACTGAAAAGTCATTTATTCTATAGTTAAACTTCACTGTCAAATGTATCGCTCCTCCCCCTCCTTGTCCTAAGGAGCAGCTGGGGTTCAAATTGCACACTTGTTGGCTCACTGGAATTTTGCTGTTAAAAAATTTCATGCCCCCATGCATGGGTTACATATGGGCCAGAGAAGAACTTCTCCATGAGAATACCACTCCCAAAGCAGCCAGCACCTGGGATCTATTGTGGCATATGTCCCTTTTCATTTGTTCTTCATAATGCTCTGCTTTTTGTCGTTAGTGTCCAAGCTTGATTACTGTCCAGGGTGATTTGACATTGATAATAAAAAACATTTCTGGGTCTGTTACAGTAAAGCTATTTGTTTCATAATTTTATAGAATTAGAGCTGTAGTTTTTTTTTGCATAAAAATAAAATGAGAGTGTTACTTTTTGGAAACATACAAGTGAGTTCTGTACTAAGGTTCCTCAAGGCCTGTATGTGTGTGTATCATTCAAATTAATATATATAAAATATTTTCATTTTAATGTTTTACAAAGCCCTTCAAGCCTCCTTCTGCATTCTCAACTTTCTGTCATTTAAGATTATTGTTGCTAGGTAATTTGGTAGATTAGGCAAATTAAAGAATGTGGTGATGGTGGTGGTGGTGTATGTATGTTTGAAATATACACTTAATTGACATTAAAATTTTAAGTATCTTCTAACTTCAAAAGAGACTTTAAACCAAACAGCTGAAAAAAAGTTCAAGTCTAACCCAATTTAACTCTTGAATTCGAATCACTGAAGACCCATAAGAAAGTTTGTGGGTTTAAGCCAAATTAAAAATTCTCTTATGTGGTATTTGCTGTTTAAAGTTAAAGGAACAAGTTGGCCTATCTGGCATTATATTTTTATGGAATTCTTGGGTGTCACACAATGCTCCTATCTCACCAGCCTAGTAGACAACAAAGTGTAACAAAGTGGGATTGCTTTTGGCTCTACTTAAAGTAGATGGCTCTACTTGCAATTAAGTATTAAAAAGTTGCCTGACAGCCTAGGTTTTTATGTACTCACCTTTCTTTGTGGAACCACAGAGAGAAGGAGATAGGTGAAATCCTCATTTATTATTTCCATTAAAAAACTGTGCTTTATGAGCATGTGCCAGCAATAACATGGCTAACATATTTAGCACTCACTGTGTGTCAGCAGAGCCACCACATTATCTGAATCTAGGAAACATCATTCATACAGCATTCTTTGTAAATGACATTCTCTGGAGTTGTGCAATGCAGTGGTACTGGGTATCAGGCACTGTTCTAAACACTTTACATATATTACTCCAATATACTATACTCATAATGACTCTAGGAGGTAAGTGCTATTATAACATCCACTCAACAGATGAAGAATCTGAGGTGTGGAGAATATATGAGAGGTCTTCAAAAAGTTCATGGAGGGATTCATGTTATTGTTTAATTCTATTTTTCCATCAACTTTTTGAAGTGCCCTCATAAGTAACTTGCCAAAGGTCATATAACAAGTAAAAGAAAATAGATTCAAAGACGGCCAGTCTGTAGAAGCCATGTTCACAACAACTACAAATACTGCCTCTGTAAAGCTAAGAGTTTATGGTTTTGGAAATGAAATAGCAGTGACTAGATTAAAAGTGTCTGAATGCAGTTGGCATGCAAAGTTTCTTCACATTTGCTAAACATAAGCCACAAATTTGGTTCTGAAGTTTCAAGCTGTAAATGCAAAGAGGGAGTTGTTAATGCAAAAATCAGTTGTATTGTTCATATTGTCTAAACAATAAATGTAGACTGGTTGCTAAGAAGAAGAGCTATTGTTATTGAGATGGGAGAACATCTCTCATGAGACCTTTTCAAGAGGATATTGTAAGTAATATCCTCAATAGCACTTCTACAGTAAACACAGCATCTTGTTTCCTTGTTTTTAATAACTTCCCTGATTGTAGGTTGTTGTCATAATGTCAAAATGATCTTTCAAAAAATGATTATTGAGCTATACCATGTCAAAATAAAGTAGCCCAGCAATCCAGATTTACATTTCTCTAGTGGCCTAGCTTAGGCCAGCAATAGATAGTAAAACATCCAAGGGAAAGCAAGTCCCCTACAGGGACTTCTCTAAGAATATAAACTCTTTCTGTTTAGATTTTTAAAATGTTGAATAACAATAAGTTTCAGGTTATTCTCTTTGTTGAGAATCTGATGTGCAGATTTAGTTTGCAATTGATTACATGCTGGTATGTACTTCAATGATTGGTCACCATTTTGACATGGACCAGTGCTGCTCCCAAGAACACCAAATGTATAGTTGATGGAGAATCAATGTAGCATCTTGGTTAAGCATCTGAACTTTTGAGCCAGTCATAACTGACTCCAAGCCACTTAGTGGTTGTGTGACCTGGAATAAGTTATCAATCTGTTTAATGTCCTTTCTTACTGCTAAAATGGAGAAAATAATATTTAGCACATAACGCTCTCTTAACATGATGAATGCAAAATGCCTAGCAAAGCATTTAGCATAAATAGGGCTCAATCACTGTAAAGTCCAATAATAATAATAAAAATAATAACAACAAAAACCTACTATGAAATTGTAGGTACATAAAATGGTAGTGATATAAATATTTTTCAAATGTCAAAATACATGATTATTGGTTACTTTCTCAATATTCTGCACCAACTTTATGTATCACAGCTAGAATCAGGCTTAGGGAAATCATTAGAAAAAAAGAGGCTTTTCTTCAGATCTCCTGCCTCCCTCTTTCTAGTTCCTATTTATATTGACCCTCCTTGCCCCCACCAGGAAAAACAGAAGGAAACATATATACTGAGGTATTAGTGAATCAGTGTGGCAGTCCATAATGGTGAGGTTTGTTAATCTAACAAACTCAAGCTATTGAGCCTTACTTTAGTTTTCTAAGCCATAAATTTCTCATGTAGGAAACAAATTTAATAACTCTTTCTTTATGGGGCTGTTGAAAGTATTAGAGATAAATGTGAAAGTATTAACACAGTGATGCCACATATAAATTGCACAATAACTGGTAGTTATTATTGGTATTGTTATTATGCTGCTATAATATGTAGCCTTGGAGATAGGAGACTGTATTTTAGACCCTGCTGTTACCCTAACTTGTGCTGTGTCCTTGGGTGATATGTAAAAGTGCTTGATAAATTACAAAGGATTATTCAAAGAGTAGTAGTAGTATGTAATAAAATGAGAGTGAATAGGAAAATCAGCACCTATCATGTGCCAAGCACCTTATATACATTATCTTGTTTAATGCTTACAATAACTTAAAGTAACTGAGGTTGAAGTAATTTATTGTATGTCTGCTGTGAAATCCCATATACTTTTGTGACTGACCAGCCTCAGGACTTCAGTTCAGATGAAAGGGCCCTGTTCCCCTTCTTACCTTCTTGAAGGGGGCTTCAGTCCCCCACATTGTGTCTGCTTTTCTGCCCCTTTAGTGGCTAATACCTACCCTGCTGCCCATTGGGGTCCTTCTCTCTCCTATTTTCTCTAGCCTAGCTCTGAAGTAAAATTTATGCCTGCATCAGAAAAGTTTGAGGAGATAGAGTTTGTGGAACCAGCTTGGAGGAGCTGAGTTTTATGCCAGATCAGAGTTGACCCCGGTCCAGAGAACCAGGTTCTGGAAGGAGGGCACCTATTTGTCTATTTGGTGAGGTGACAGAATTTCCCTCCCTGCTCCATTTTTTTGCCTTTGCTTTTATTTTAGAGATGTTGGGGGCCGGATTTGTGGTGCAAGGAGGACTCCATATTTTTTGGTACATTTTGTTTCTCCAGCCCCCTTCTTCTTGCTGCTCTCATGAAATGAAAGAGTGCATGGACCTTTTGCTTTGGGTGTTTTATTACAGATCACATGGGGAAAATCCATGGCATAACAGACAACACCGTGATGATGCTTATTCTCTTTTAAAAATTTTCTGTGTAACACGTCATCACAGACTTAGCATCTTAAAATAACACCCATTTATTAATTCACAATTCTGTACATTAGAAGACTGGGTGGGCTTGACTGAATCTTCTTCACAGGCTGAAATCAAGGTATTGGCCAGGCTGAGTTTTCATATAGGAGACTTGGGGAATAAATCCACTTTCAAGCTCATCCTTTTTCTTTGCAGAATTCATTTCCTTGAAATTATGGGACTCAGGTTCCTGTTTCCTGGCTGGCTGTCAGTCAGGGACTGCTTTTAATTCCCAAAGGCTACCCATATTCTTTGCCACATAGTCCCCTCAGTCTTCAAGCCAGCAATGATGCATCAAATCCTTCTCATGTTTCAAGTCTCTGCTTTGCTCTATCTCTGATTCTAAACCTAGACTTAAAGAGCTCATGTGACTAGGTCAGGCCCACCCAGATAATCTCCCGTCTTAAAGTCAACTGTGCTGTGATTCAACCTAATCGTGGGAGCACAATTCATCATAGTCACAAGGATTAGGCAGGGCATGTATAGCATGTACATCAGGGAACAAGGACCTTAGACACCATCTTAATATCCTGCCTATCATAAAAAGTTTTCACATTCTTGTAAATGTGTTTCCTAGTAACTCCTCCTACTCCTACTATTCCTACTCTTCCTCCTCCTTCTCCATCTACTACTATGGCTCATAATGACAACTAAAATTTTTTGCACACTTATCATGGATTCAGACACTGCTGCAAGCATTTTGCAAGTATTACCTTATTCAACCCTCACAATAAACTTAACAGCAGTGGTGTGCTGGTAAATCTTTAAGGACCAGCTCTCTGGGAGAAAAAAAGCCCTACTGTGCTTTCTGATTTCTTGGGTATACTTTGCCATGCGCAATTTCAATCTAGTAGCATAATTTCACTGTATTCTGAGCTGGGAAGAGATAAAATAAATGCAAATAAAACAAGCTCAAGGCAGATATATTAGTAAATTATAATAAAGTGATTACAAAGTGTAGAAAATAAAAAAATTACTTGTACTATAAAAATTCTCCCTGCTATTCATTAGTTCAGAATAAAGGGCAGTGATAAAGCCAGCTGCAACATTAATAGGAAACAATACTTTTCCCATGGGCATCTGAAACTCTAAAATGTCATATCATCCCCCTTCTTTGAGTGACTATTGCTTTCTTATTCACTGAAGAACACTGTTCTCAAAAAGACTTTAGAAATTTTGCTGTTTGAAATCATATCACTAAGGATGAAATGTCCCACTTATATGTGTAAAATCTAAGTTACTTTGACCCGGAGAAGTAACCTTGGTTTCTAGCCCAGGTGTAGAGATTCAGATGCGGAGTGTTTAGACATAACATGCCATGTCTGTGGTAGCTTAGTTGTTCCAAGGAAACAGAACCCTGGGTCTGCATTTGTGATGTCGGTCCCTTTACACACAACCCTGCTTTGCTTTAAGCTTATAAAAACATTGCTTCATTTAAATTTCACCTGTATTCTACCATTCTCCAAAATTCTATAACAACTCTGTCTTCTTCTTTGTTTGGTGAGATGATATCGTAAAACAATTTAGCAATTCCTCTGTTGCACAGTCTCTCTCATTGCGATGGGCCAGGAAACCTGATTTTGTCAGAATGTAGGTTTGTTCCTGGTGTCCTTAGGCTAATTAGATTAGGACAGAAGTGATGAATTTTGAGTATGTATTCACTTTTTCTTTAATATAATTTATTAAGTCGTAAGTTTATATGATTTAATTTTTAATAATGTCCGTATTTAACATCCTCTTCACAAAATACCTAAAGATTAAGAATCAGCACTTTGTGAGCAGGTATGATTTGGCTCCGACACACTATGAGGTAGATTCTATTATCTCCATTTTACAAATGAAGGAACTGAGAGCAAGACAAGTTAAGTACAATAGTCTTTCCTTATCCACAGTTTCAGTTACCCATGGTTTTGGTTACCTGCAGTCAACATCAGTCAGAAAATATTAAATGGACAATTCCAGAAATAAGGAATTCATAAGTTTTAAACTGTACACAGTTCTGAGTACACAGTTCTGAGATCTTGCACAGCCTGGTTCCACCCTGCTCCACCCCACCCCGGATGTGAATCATCCCTTTGTCAAGCAGATCCATGCTGTAGATGCTGCATAGCCGTCTAGGTTACCAGATCGACTGTGTTGTGGTATCACAGTGCCTGTGTTCAGTAACCCTTATTTTACTAAATAATAGCCCCAAAGCACAATACTAGTGAAGCTGGCATATTGTTATAATTGTTTTATTTTATTACTGGTAATCTCTTACTGTGCCTAATTCATAAATTAAACTTTAGCATAGGTATGTATGTGTAGGAAAAAAATATAGTTTATATAGTGTTTGGTACTATCTGCGTATTATCAGGCATCCACTGGGGATCTTGAAATGTATCCTCCTTGGATAAGGAGTCTACTGTAATGTGATCCGGGACCTAGATGCCACAGCTAGTAAGAGGCAGAACTGTAATTTGAACCCATCTTCTAAAACATCTGCTTCCTCTAATAGGTTAAGTAAAAGTTGCATGAGGATTTTGCCATTGCCTTTTATTTGTGAGGGTGGGGCCTAGCCAACTTTGTGGTCCTCTTTCTTCAGAAAGAATCTGTGGTACAGTGGGTAGTCTACAGACGTAATTCCTATGGAATATCAGGTATGTATCCTCTTTGCCTCAAGCAGGTGATTGGCTGACACGAGGTCTCTGTCAAGTTCAAAATAGTACTCTGTAGGAATTTATTGCCACATTAAACATCAATTTATTTATCTGTAAAAGGTAGATAACAATACAAAGCCCAGAAAAAACTTTTCTTCTTAAAGGCTACATTTTTGAAGGCCCACTAAGCCCTAGGTGCTTTTTGCACATTGTATCAGAGAAGCAGATGTTATATCCACATTTAAAGGCTAGAAAACTCATAATCCTGCTCAATATCAACCAATTAGTAAAATGGGGAAAACAAAATTCAAACTTAAGTCTATGTAGCTCCAAAGCTTATGTTCTTTCCACTAATTCAAGTTTAGGGCTATGTACTCTTCCTTTGAGCAAAATTTGCTGTAAAAAAATCAACAAATAAGAAAAAAATTATGTAAATCTTGCTGTGAGGCTTAGAGTTTTCTGCAAATGTAAACTGTGCCTAGACCCTCCCCTTCCACAGAGGAAGCGAGGTAGAAATTGTCCCTGTGGCTAAACTTTAGCACTGGTCCACTGTAGCTACACCCATCATTCACTTCTTTTGTCTGTAGCCTGAGCTTTAGCCATAAGGATTTGAGAGGGAGAACTGGACTCACCTTTTATTGCAAAGTAGACTCTAAGGTGTGTTTTTCACACTCATCTCCCCAGCAGTTTTAGTCCCCTAAAGAGGAAGCAATCAGCATTTAATTTGAGCACTTACTTGGTCTATGAAATTCTGGCCCAAGCAGGGAATAACAGAACTCCAGCTTTTGAGTACTAAATTGCTTCCCCCAGGTAAAACTGCCCACATACTATTGTTTATACACTCTGGAATGACTCTGGGCTGCTAGTTAAATTTAGCTTGCTCTGGCCAGGTTTTAGAGCCAGGGCACTCCTTAAAAGAAATGATTACTTTTAAAATTTAATATCAAAGCACCCAGGCCTCAACAATGATCATCCTAGCCTGTTGGAATTTTGGGCAAGTGCTGTCATCATTGCTTTCTCTCTTTCCTGAAAGGTTGGTTGCTCAAAGATTCAACTAATAACATGTTGCTGCCCAGATACTTAAGTAATAACATATTTTAAGCTTTGGTCTGAAAGCTTAGTAACGTTAATGATCTCATTCATTACTGGGCATCATGATTTGTTAGGGGATAAGGTTAGTATAATCCAAAAGGTGGTGATTTGTGGTTTGTCATCATTGTGTATTAATAACAAAGAAATACAAAAGTGAACTTTTTCATTCCTCCATCTCAGTGAGTCTCCTCAAAATTTTTCCTTTAGTGTTTATTTCTTTTGAAAATTCCAAGACCTATTGATGAAACAATTCAATTTTAGATGTTAGCCTCTTTAACACCCACTTCTTTGTAAGTCAGTAGCCAGTTATTATAATTAATGATTATTTTAGCTAATCAAGAAAGCATAATTGGATAATTGGAGATTTGGCTGAACAATCCAAGACTAAAATCTGTAGCCCTTATAAGTAGAAGCAGAGTTTGCTTCTTTGATGATCATCTTGTTTCCCATTTCTCTAAATTGACAGTAATTTAAAGAGCATACCTACTTTGTGAAGAATATTTTGAGGATGTCAGTTTGTGGTTAAATCGAGTGTAATGGGACACTGCATTGTTAAGAATGTTCTATGTATGAAATATTTTAGAATGATCTGATGGAGAAAACCCAAGCCACAGATGGATTCTATTTGAAATCCAAATATTATATCTTGAGTAGTCTCATAACTCATATGTGGTTGAAGCTTTGGTTGAGGTAATCTGTCATGAGACTAAGACAATGAGGCCCCCAATTCTATTAGCTTTATGTTGTTCTGCAGTTTCTGGAGCCAAATTTTAAAAAAGCCTGGGAATCCTGGCAAGGCTTCTCCTCCTTCTATGGAAGCAAATGTGTTGATCTTAGAAATAAAGCAAACAAAAAAAAAAATCACTCTTGTAAATTAGGCTCATAAATATACCTAAGTCTAAGCTAATGGTTGAAACGCTCATAAATTTGCAACCCAAATGTTAATATGAATATTGACAAACGTCTGCAAAGGGTGAGCTATGAGTCAAACTTATGGGGCAGGAAACCTGAATGGGCTATTCCCAGCTGGCAATTCTAGGAGCAGGAGGTCATCTACAACAGGCTTTCTCAACCTGAGCGCTAGAAACGTCTTGGGTTGGACAAGTCTTTGTTGTAGGGGCTGACCTGTGTGTTGTATCATGTTTAGTAATATCCCTGTGGCCTCTACCCAGTACAGGCCAGTAGCACTCTAGTTGTAACGACCAAATGTGTTTCCAGACATGCCAAATGTCCCCTGGAAGGCAAAATTACCCCAGGCTGAGAACTACTGAATTATATGTTGTGAAGAAGACATTCTATCTTTTCTGCTTCCCTGCCCCACTGTGTGAAATTCTACCACTAGATATTCCTTTCTTCAGAGTAAAGCATAGTTTCATGGGGTAGTCCTCTTTGAAAATATGGACACACTTAGTATGATCAACAAATTATGCTCATAATGGTCATTAGCACTTAGTGACAATCCATTTGTAACAATTATGATAGCTGACAGCCTTTCATATATGTTATCATATATGGCTAAGAGATTATAGGATCAGATAAACTAAATTCCAGATTTAGGCCTACTGCTTACTTAACTGACTTGGTCCTGAGTTCACTAAACCTCTGTACACCTCAGTTTCTTCATTTGTAAAATGGGGCACTAATAATATAAATCATGTTGTTTTTTCACAGCAATAAATATGGTATCATGAATATAAGGTTCTGTGCACAGTGTATGGCTCAATAAATATTAGTTCTGATATTTTTATTTTTTTGTTTAATAATAACTTTGTAAGATATTATTATTCCTAATTGACAGGTTACATATATGATAATTATCTGGAAACACTTTGCAAGTACTAGGTTTCACTTAGAGAGGTAAAGTAACTTATTCAAGGTTACAACTGACTACTAAACTAGATTCAAATGTAGTTTTTCTGACCTTGAATCCTTTTCTCCAACTTAACTGAATTTCTATCTAGACAATCATGTTATCTTCAAATAAGGAAAGTTTTACTTCTTCCTTTCCAGTCTCTATGCAATTTTTTTCTTTTTCTTTTCTAAGTACACTGAGGAGGACATCCAGAACAATGTTGAATAGAAGCAGTGAAAGTGTATATCCTTGTCTTCTCTTTCAAAATAGGAGAAAATTATTCAGTCTTTCACCATTAATTTTTTATTGATTATGCATATTCATAGGGTACAAAGCTGACTGCCACCACCTGTGCTCAAGATGTGATCATCGGATCAGTACTATTAGTATGTCCACTATCACAAATTGCAATTATTTCCTGTGCCCCACCCAACCTCTCCCTGATCGCTCTTCCCCTCCCCACTTCTCCCCCCAGCAATCCTATGTATGTTCTCTCACTCTGCAGTATCAACGCACCACAATGTTCTTTCTTTCATTCCTTCTTTCTCTCTTAGCTCCCAATTCTGAATGAGGACATGTGGCATTTTTCCCTCTGTGCCAGGTTTATTTCACTTGACAAAATTTTCTCTAAACTTATCCATGTTGTGGCAAATGGCAGAATTTCATTCTCTTTTATGGCTGAGGAGTATTCCATAGTATATATACACAACATTTTCTTTCTCCTGTCATCTGTCAATGGACATATGTTGTTTCCATACCTTGGCTATTGCAAATAGAGCTGCAATGAACATGGGAGTGCATGTATCCCTTCAACAAGATGATTTCCATTCCTTTAGGTATATACTTAGGTGTGGCATTGCTGGATCATATCGTAGATCTGTCTGTGGTTGTTTGAGAAACCTCCATACTGTTTTTCACAATGGCTGAACTAACTTGCAGTACCACCAACAGTGCAGGAGAGTTCCCCTCTCTCCACATCCTCAGCAGCATTTATTTTTCTCAGTCTTCTTGATTATAGTCAGTCTACTGGGATGAGATAATATCTCAATGTGGTTTCAATTTGCATATCCCTGATGATTAGTGATGTAGATCATTTTTAAATATCTATTGGCCATTTGTATGTCTTCCTTTGAAAGATGTCTATTCAGCTCCTTTGCCTGTTTTTTAAACTGGGTTATTTTTTTATATATACTGTATAGTTGTTTGACTTCCTTGTATATTCTGGATATTAATCCCTTGTCAGATGTATAGTTTGCAAATATTTTCTCCCATTCTGTAGGCTGTTGTTTGAGTCTGTTGATTGTTTCCTTTGCTGTGTAGAAACTTTATAGTTTGATATAATCCCATTTATATATTTTTCTTTTGTTGCTTATACATTTGGGGTCTTATTCATAAAGTCTTTGCCCAGTCCTACTTCATAAAGTATTTCCCCTATGTTTCCCATTAATAATTTTATAGATTCAGTTCTTATTCTTTGGTCTTTAATCCATTTTGAGTTGATTTTGGTATATGGTGAGAGGTGCAGGTCTAATTTCACTCATTTTCATATGGATATCCAATTTTTCCAGCACCACTTATTGAACACACAGTCTTTTCTGCAATCTTCTTGTGGCCTTTATACTAGGTCAGTTGGCTGTAAGTCTGTGGGTTGATTTTGGGTTCTTTATTCTGTTCCATTGGTCTGCATGTCTGTTTTTATGTCAGTATTATATTGTTTTGATTATTACAGCTTTGTATTATAATTTGAAGTCTGGTAGTGAAATGACTCTGGATTTATTTGTTTATTTTTGCTCAGGATATCTTTGGCTATTCAGGGTCTTTTGTTGTTCCCTATGGATGTTAAGATTGTTTTTCCTATTTCTGTAAAAATTGTCATTGATATTTTGATGCGGATTGCAATGAATCTGCAGATCACTTTAGGAGGAAATAGATAAATTTGTGGACACACCCAAGCTTCCAAGACTGAAACAAGAAGAAACAAAAAACCCGAACAGACAATAACAAGCGATGAGATTGAAGCAGTAATCTGTAGTCTCCCAACAACAACAATAAAAACCCAGGACTGGATGACCTTACTCCTAAATTCTGCCAAATCATTACAGAGGAATTAATACCAATGCTCTTCACACTATTCCAAAAAATTGAAGCAGAGACCATTCTCCCAAACTCATTCTATGAGGCCAGCATCATCCTGTTACCAAAACCAGACAATGATAAAACAAAAAAAGAAAACTACAGGCCAGTATCTCTGATGAACATAGATATAAAAATCCTCAAAAAATTACTCTCAATCATAATACAGCAACACATCAAGAAAAGTATATACCATGATTAAGTTGGATTCATCCCAGGGATGCTAGGATGGTTCAATATATGCAAGTCAATAAATGTGATACACAATATAAACAAAATCAAGGACAAAAAACATATAATTTTAGGAATAAATGCAGAAAAATCATTCAACAAAATTCAACATATTCGTAATAAAGGGTCTTAGCAAATTAGGTATAGAAGGAAATTATCTCAACACAGTAAAAGCCATTTACAACTAGCCCATTGCCAATATCAGCCTCAATGGGGAAAAACTGAAGGCTTTTCTCTTAAGACCAGGAACAAGACAAGGATGCCCACTCTTATCACTGTTATTTAACATAGTACTGGAGGTACTAGCCAGAGCAATCAAGCAAGAGAAAGAAATAAAGCGTATCCAGGTAGGAAAAGATTAAGTCAAACTATCTTTGTTTGCAGATGACATGACCCTACATATAGAAAAATCTAAAGACTTTACCAAAAACCCTTAGAGCTGATTTGTAATTTCAATATTGTTGCAGGATATAAAATCAATGCCCCCAAATCAGTTGCCTTCATATTATCCAATAATGAACATACAGAAAGGGAAATCAAGAAAATAAGCCCATTTACAATAGTCACCAAGACATAAAATAATATAAAATACCTAAGAATCTATTTTACCAAGGAGGTGAAAGATCTCTATGATGAGAACTACAAATCAATACTGAAAGAAATTAAAGAAGACACAAAAAGATGGAAAAATATTTCACCATTAATTTTTATATTAGCAATGTGGTATATGTAAACGTCTTTTATAAGTTTAAAGAAGGTTCCTTCTATTTTTAATTTTCTGAGCTTTTAAAATAATAGATGTTTAATAATGTAACTTAAAATTTTTTATTGTGGTAAAATATACATAATATAAGCTTTCAGTGTCTTATCATAAAGAATGCTGTTAACTGTAGAGATGTTGAATTTTTGTTAGATCATTTTCTCTGTGGACTGATGATCACGCTGTTCTTTTTCTTTTTCTCTATTAATATGGTGGATTAGCAATATGATGGATTAATATGATAGATGTATCAATTTCTTTTAATAGTGCACCAGCTTTGGATTAGTTGGATAGACTCTAGGGGCTCTCTCTCTCTATATATATATATAGTTGGATTACATTTGATAATATTTGTATTTTCTAAAGATATTTTTCATCCATATTCTTGAGGGCTATTTGGTCTTCACCTTGTGTGTGTATGTGTGTGTGTGTGTGTGTGTGTGTGTGTGTGTTACCATTATTTGATTTTTATATTTGGTTTTTTTTTTTCATTTTCCTATCTTAAGAGGATTTTATTATTATTATTATTTTTTAAATTTTTATTTTGTCAATATACAATGTGGTTGATTATTAGGGCCCATCACCGAAACCTCCCTCCCTCCTCCCTTGCCCCCCTCCCACCCAGGAATGTCCTTTCCATTTGCTTGTTGTAACAACTTCAAAGAAAATTGTAGTTGTTATATCTTCTTCATCCCCCCCCCCG
>NW_007726121.1:525999-526732 GCF_000696425.1 Galeopterus variegatus
AGGTTTACTGAAAATATCTTGCTATGCTTAGCTATGTGCTCGTATTTATATGTGAGGATAAAAAGTTCACTCACATTGCGGAACAGGTATACCTTCGACTTGATGCTTTCCATTGCTCTGGGTATATTCCCAGCAGTGGGATAGCTGGGTCATATGGTAGATCTATCTGCAATTGTTTGAGGAACCTCCATACCATTTTCCATAGGGGTTGCACCATTTTGCATTCCCACCAACAATGTATGAGAGTTCCTTTTTCTCCGCAACCACGCCAGCATTTATCGTTCAGCGTCTTTTGGATTTTAGCCATCCTAACTGGGGTGAGATGGTATCTCAGTGTAGTTTTGATTTGCATTTCCCGGATGCTGAGTGATGTTGAGCATTTTTTCATATGTTTGTTGGCCATTTGTATATCTTCCTTAGAGAAATGTCTATTTAGCTCTTTTGCCCATTTTTTAATTGGATTACTTGTTTTTTTCTTGTACAGTTGTTTGTGTTCCTTGTATATTCTGGATATTAATCCCTTGTTGGATGTATATTTTGCAAATATTTTCTCCCACTCTGTTGGTTTTCTTTTAGCTCTCTTAATTGTTTCTTTTGCTGTGCAGAAACTTTTTAGTTTGATATAATCCCATTTGTTTATATTTCCTTTGGTTGCCCGTGCTTTGGGGGTCATATTCATGAAGTCTGTGTCCAGTCCTATTTGCTGAAGTGTTTCTCCTATGTTTTCTTTAAT
>NW_007726121.1:528202-529408 GCF_000696425.1 Galeopterus variegatus
ATAGCCTTGCAGGGTAGAGTATTCTTGGCTGGCAATCTTTGTCTTTTATTATTTTGAATATCTCATCCCATTCCTTTCTAGCTTTTAGTGTTTGTGATGAGAAGTCTGATGTTAGCCTGATTGGGGCTCCCTTATAGGTGATTTGGCGCTTCTCTCTTGCAGCTTTTATGAGTCTTTGTCTTTGAATTTTGCCAATTTGTCTATAACATGTCCTGGAGAAGCCCTTTTTCGGTTGAATATGTTTGGGGATCGTTGAGTTTCATGGATCTGAAGATCTGTGATTTTTCCTATGCTTGGGAAGTTTTCTGCTACTATTTTGTTGAATATGTTTTCAATACATTCTCCTTTTTCCTCCCCTTCTGGAATACCCATGACTCGAATATTTGAGCGCTTAAGGTTGTCTAATATCTCTCTCAGATTTTCTTTAATGTCTTTGATACTTTTTTCTTTTTTCTTGTCTGCTTGTGTTATTTCACACAGCCCATCTTCAAGTTCAGAGGTTCTCTCTTCCACTTCCGTTAGCCTGCTGGTTAAACTCTCCATTGTGTTTTTTATTTCTCTGAGTAACTTCTTCGGTTCGGCAAGTTCTGCCACATTTGTTTTTAGTTCACCAAGTTCTGCCACCTTTTTTTGAAGACATTGATTTCCTTGTACATTTCCTCTTTCAGGTCCTGTATACTTTTCCTCATTTCATNCTGTTATTATGGTATTAATGTCTATTTTCTTCTTTAGGTGTAATAGAGTTTGTTTTATAAATCTGGCTGCTCCAACATTGGGTGCATACATATTTATGATTGTTATGTCTTCTCGATGCGTCAGTCCTTTTATCATTATGTAGTTACCCTCATTGTCTCTTTTCATGGTTTTTAGTTTAAAGTCTATTTTGTCAGATATGAGAATAGCTACTCCAGCTCGTTTTTCTTTTCTGTTTGCATGGTAAATCTTTTTCCATCCTTTCACTCTTAGTCTATGTGAGGCTTTATGGGTGAGGTGGGTCTCTTGTAGGCAGCATATAGTTGGGTCCTCCTTTCTAATCCAGTCAGCCAATCTGCGTCTTTTGATTGGGGAATTTAAACCTTTTACATTAAGAGTTGTTACTGAAAGGTGTTGACTTATTCCTAGCATTTTATTGGTTGTTTGGTTTTCTATGTTCTGAATTAGAATTCTACCTGTGAGTTTTTAAACATTCCTCCCTTAGTGGTTCTC
>NW_007726121.1:530145-540755 GCF_000696425.1 Galeopterus variegatus
TTTCTTCAATATCTTTGATTTTTTTTTTTCTTGTCTGCTTGTGTTATTTCAAACAGCCCGTCTTCAAGTTCAGAGGTTCCAACTTCCATTAGCATGCTGGTTAAACTCTCCATTGTGTTTTTTATTTTGCTAAATAACTTCTTCAGTTCAGCAAGTTCTGCTACATTTTTTTTCAGGTCATTGATTTCCTTGTACATTTCCTCTTTCAGGTCCTGTATACTTTTCCTCATTTCATCATGCTGTCTAGCTGAGTTTTCTTGTATCTCATTCAGTTTCTTTAGAATTATCACTCAAAATTCCTTGTCATTCATTTCAAGGGCTTCTTGTTCTATAGGATCTAGAGTTTGAGATTTATTAACTTTTGTTGGTGTACTTTCTTGGTGTTTTGTGTTTCTGGTATCTTTTTTGGGATGCTTATTCATTTTGGCAGGGGGTTTCACTGTGCACAGGTTTGACCCTATTCCCTGCTCTGTGTGCTCTTGACTAGGCTGGGGCGTGCCTTCTGCAGCCCCTGCTCAGCACTGCCCCGCCCAGGAGGTTTTTCAGGTTTCTGCTAGTTGCTTTGGGTGGCTTTGCAGCACTGTATAGGGCTTTCTCGGGATTATTCAGCTTCCTCCTGTTATTGCAGTTATCTGTGTGCTTGTCTTATCTCCCACACTGGAGTGTGAGCTCCTCAGGGGAGGAGCCCGCAGCACACAGTTCCTCTTTGAATCCCCCTGGCATGGACTGACTCCAGTGCCCGCCTGTGGTCAGCTCTCTAGCAGGTTCAAGCGAGCTCAGGAGCACTCCGATCACACTTTTCCTAATCAGAAATCGGTTAGGCGTTTTTCTGAACTGATGGCCACAGAGATGGTATCTACCTCCAGAGCTGAGCCTGCTGAGTGGCTCCCTCTCCATTTCCGTGTTGTCGCAGTCTCAGCCCTCAGCCACTGCTGCCTTGGGCTGCTCACTCGGTCCCACAGTGCATCTCGGGTGCTCCCAGGAATCCTCTTTTATGCTGGCCCTAAACCTCGAGTCTGTAGTTGCTTTTTTATAGTTGTAGATTTGTTGACCAAAGACTTATTCATTTTTTGTTGCTCTCATAAATGCAAGTAGCACTCTGGCAGCACTGCGCACACCTCTCAGGCTCACGCCGTCTCCTGGTGACCCTGCTCCTGACCCCTCACCATCGTGACTCTGATTTTTATATTTGAGAAATGCTGCTGCCATTTACAGCATCATGTATGAAGTTATAGAAAATTATGTTAAGTGAAATTAGCCAGTCACAGAAAAAGAAATACCACATACCCACACCCATAAGAGTGAGCTAAAAATTAAACAAATAATAAAATAAAGATACAGAAATCACAACAATTTGTTGAACTTTCAAAAGGACAGAAGAGAACTGAGGCCACCAGAGGTGGGAAAGGAGGAGGGGGGTTAGTGAGAAATTGATAAAGGCACACAAAAATTGGTTACACTGTGCAATGTTGAATATACTAATTATCCTGACTTGAGCACCACATATTGCTCACAGGTATTGATATTCAGTGCTGTACCTCACAGACATGTACAGTGAATTATGTTTTGATATAAAAAAAGAGAAATTCTGGTCTCTTAAAATGTATTGCAGTGTTTCTACTTCTTTTCTTAATTATTACTGGGAGAGAAGTGTTGAAGTCTCCAAATATAATTTTTTATTTATTCCATTTCATCTTTCACTTAGTCAGCTTTGCTTCATTTGTTATGAGTGTCTATTGTTAGGTGTGCATATATTTAAAAATGTTGTGTCTTCTTGTTGATGCTCCTTTTATCATTATGTAATCTTATTATTGATTCTTAGCAATTTTCCTTGTTCTAGAGTTTACTTTATTTAGTGTTAACAGAGTCCCTTCAGCTTTTTAAAAAATTAGTATTTGCATGGCATATATTTTTTCCATCCTTTTACATTAAATTACCTGTACCATTAAATTTAAAGTGGGTATTATATAGACAAAATATAATCAGGTCTGTTTAATTCATTCTAAAAATCTCTGTCTTTTAATTGTTGCTTCTAGGCTGTTTATATTTAGAGTAATTGTTAACATGCTTTGGATTTAGGTCTTCAATTGTATTCTTTTCCATTTGCTTTGTTATTTTGTTTCCCCCTTGCTGCTTTTTTTATTTAACTTTTTCTGTTAGTACTTATTTTACCTCTTGAGTGTTTAGTATATATTTTTGTATAGTTTTTTAGTGGCTGGTCTAGGGATTAAAATCCCTACTTGATTTTATTCTTCAAATTTGGGAAGTTTGAAACCATTGTTTCTTTAAATATTTTTTCTGCACACACTTTTTTTCTTTCCTTCTGGACTCTAATAGCACAAATGTTACTCATGCTGGGATTGTGCTGCAGGTTATAATTTCTGTTGCTCTGCAAGTTCACTGACTTTTTCCTCTAAAATCTCCATTTTGTTATTGAGCTCAGCCAGTGAACATTTTGTTTGGATTACTTTTTAAAAAAATTAAAATTTCACTTTGCTTCTTTTTGATACATTTTTTTCAAAGCTGAGATGTTCTATCTCTCCATTCTTTTCAAAAAAAATTAAAGCCAGAGGCATTGCACTTCCTGACTTCAAACTATATTACAAATCTCTAGTAACCAAAATAGCATGGTATTGGCATAAAAATGGACACAAGGGCCAATGGAACAGAATCAAGAACCCAGAAATTAACCTACATATTTACTGCCAACTGATCTTTGACAAAGGGACCAAGAACATACACTGGGGAAAGGAGAACTTCTTCAATAAATCATTCTGGGGAAACTGGATATCCAAATGTGAAAGAACAGAACTTGACCCATACATCTCACCATATACCAAAATCAACTCAAAATGGATTAGAGTCTTAAAGAACTGAAACTTTAAAACTTCTAGAAGAAAACATAGGGTAAACACTCCAGGACGTAGGACTGGCCAAAGACTTATGAATAAGACCCCAAAAGCACCGATAACAAAAGAAAAAATAAACAAATGGGATTTTATCAAACTAGAAAGCTTCTCCACAGCAAATGAAACAATCAACAGTGTGAAAAGACAACCTACAGAATGGGAGAAAATATTTGCAAACTACACATCCAACAAGGGATTAATATCCAGAATATACAAAGAGCTCAAGCAACTTAACAGAAAAAAAAAATAATCCAATTAAAAAATGGGCAAAGAAGCTGAACATACATTTCTCAAAGGAGGACATACAAATGGCCAACAGGTACATGAAAAAATGCTCAACACCACTAATCATCAGGGAAACGCAAATCAAAACCACTTTGAGATATCACCTCACTCTAGTCAAACTGGCTCTTATGAAAAAGAGAATAATGAATGCTGGTGAGAACATGGAGATAGGGGAACACTTCTGTACTGTTTGTGAGACTGTAAATTAGTACAGCCATTATAGAGAACAGTATAGAGGTTCCTCAAACAACTACAGAGAGAACTACCACGTGATCCAGCAATCGCACTACTGAGGATATATCCAGAGGACTCGAAAACATCAGGTTGAAGGGATACATGCACTCCTATGTTTATTGCAGCTCTATTTACAATAGCCAGGTGATGGAACCAACCTAAATATCCATCAATGGATGACTGGGTAAGGAAATTGTGATATATATACACAATGGAATACTACTCAGCAATAAAAATGAATGAAATTCTGCCTTTTGCAGCAACATGGATGAGCCTGGAGAAAATTATGCTAAGTGAAACAAACCAAGTATAGAAAGAGAAATATCACATTCTGTCCTCACTCATTAGTGGAAGTTGAATTCATAAATAAAAAATAAATAAAGAGAAACAGAGAGAGAAAGAAGAAAGAACAATCACAGTAATGCATTGTACTTTTAGAAAGAGAGAAAAGAACTGTGGTTACTCGAGCTGGAAAAGGGGAGAGCAGGGGAAAAGGGAGGGGGGTTAAAGAGGAATTGGTTAATGGACAGGAAGAATGATTATGTATTGTAACAATGAATAAACTAACTATCCTGATCTACCCATCACACGTTCTATGCAACTATTGAAAATCAACTTTTTACCCCACATTTATGTATAACAAATTATCTTTAAAATTTTTTTAAAAAGAATGTTCATTCTGATGTTGCATTATAATACTTCTTTATATTTTTAGATAATAATTTTAACATATATGTCACCTCACGGTTTATATTTGTTGATTTTCTTTTTGCTTGCAAAATTCGAAATGTTCATGGATCTTCACATGCCAAATCATATTGGATTATGTCCTACGCATTTTGAATATTACCTTATGTGATTCTGGGTCTTGTTTAAATCATTTGGCAAATATCGATATTTTTGTTTTAGTAGACAACCAACCCTGTCAGATTTATCTGGGTCTTGTTTAAATCATTTGGCAAATATTGATATTTTGTTTTAGTAGACAACCAACCCAGTTAGATTTAGACTACGAGTTCTGTTTTGCCTTTTTTTGTCAGTGGTTCCAATGTTTGTTCAGTTTTCAAATCCTTTGTCACGCTCTTTGGATCTTTCTCATGCGTGCTCCACCTAGTGGCTATTCTGGGATGCAGGTGGTGTTCTTCCTTAAAAAGACACTTCCCTGATACAGTGTTTAGGGTGAGATCCCTAAACACAGATCAAGGGTGAGCCCAGGGGTTCATATACAACATGATAGGTGCACTTTCTTGAGATACCTCTTTTCTGCCGTCTCCCCAACTCTTTCCAGGTCCCAGGGATATTTCTTCCCCATCCTCTGGCTGGAATCCTAGATTTTTAGTTTTGTTGTAATGCTGCATACTTCTTGTGATTTCCTCTGTCTCCAGGATAAAGCAGCTGGAAGATAGAGAGTAAAAAACAGTGGGGATTTTCTCCTTGCTCTTGAAACCACAGTTTCTCCAATCAGATAGAAGATTCACCATCCTTTGGAGTTAGACACATGGCTAGCCATCTCTGGCACCCCTTCAGGAGCTGCCTGGGTGTTGGAGCAGCAAAGAGTAGAAACAAACAAACAAACAAACAAAACCCCAGGGAATTTATTCCATTCTCTCAGATCCTTTTCCTGCTTCTTGGATCAGAAATAGGTTTCTTTTGGAGCTATTTCTCTCACAACCTGATATACAATTCTAGATTTCAGGCTGTCATGGAGTCCAGGCTAGAAGAACCCAGAGGAAAAAAATGGGCAACACTTTGGTTTTTCAGTACTTTGAGTTCTGTTTTCCTTCCCCAATCCATCTGCTACCATTTGCTCTTGAGAGTCATCAGATAGCTCTTTCATATATTTTGTCCGGTCTGTGTGAGAGACAGTTTAGTGTGTTCTTACTCCGTTTTGTCTGAAACCAGACCTCCAATTTATTTTTTAATTTATTTTGTCTAATTAAAACTACTTTAATTTTGGAATAATTTTAGATTTACAAAAAAGTTGCAATGTTAGTACATAGAGTTCTCATACACCCCTCACTCAGTTTTAGTTTACCTTAATGTTAACCTCTTATATTATATCTGTCAAATCCAAGAAACTATCGACCAAACTTCAGACTTTATTTAGATTTCACCAGTTTTTCAATTAATGTACTGTTTCTATTCAAGAAACCAATCTGGGATACCACATTGCATTTAGTTGTTTTGTCTCCTTAGGTCTATGACAGTTTCTCAATATTTCTTTGTTTTTCATAACCTTGCAAATTTTGAAGAGTACTGGCCAGACATCATATGGGTCTATCGAATGTTTTTCTCGTGATTAGACTGGGGTTATGGATTTTTTTAAAAGAATGACACAGAAACAAAGTGACGTTCTCATCGCATCACATCAGAGAGTACATGATCTTCAGGAAGTTAACCTTTATCAGTTGGTTAAGGTATTCCATGGTTTTCTACTGTAAAGTTACTATTTTTCCCTTTTCATATTCTTCTTTGGAAGCAAGTCACCAAGTCCAGTCCACCATGGGTGGGGGAGGGGGTAAGATTAATTTCCACATTCTGGAGAGGTCAGTATATCTATATATTATTTAAAGTTCCTTGGTAAAAAAGGTTTGTCTCCTCATTTATTTATGCAACTATTTATTTATATCAGTACTCATGAATATTTATTTTGTACTTTGTGTCTAATCCAATTTTATGTTATTTATTTTGCTTCTCAAGTTGTTGCAGCTTTGAACATTGAGGTCTCCTTCAGATTGGCCACTATGTCCCCTTGACATAAACTTATTCTTTTGTTTGTGCACTATTTTGCTTTCTGGCACTACAAGATTCTCTAGGCTCATTTTGTAATTTCCTTGCTCAAGCCCTAGAATCAGCTATTTCTCCAAGAAGCCTTTGTTTCTTTTACTCCAATTTATTTTTAATAAGAAAAAAATGACTTTATCAATAAATGACCCTGAGATATATTCATTGATTCAATTGTTCAAATTCTTCTACCCATTATTTGTACATCTCAAATTAGAAGTATTATTCTCTACGAATGTTTATTGTACTATTCGTAATTTTTTTTTTTTTTTTGCCTCGCCTAGTTTTCTGTGATTGTAATTGTGCGAACAGGCAGAAATGTGTAGAGAGACTTCAAAAAACTTGTAGTTATAAAGAGCCTGAATAAAATTCTTAGAGATAATGCACACATAAGATGTTGTCTTGTCCCAATAAACTTCCAGGTTAACCACATAACCACAGCTGAAATGTATGCATTACTAAGAATCTGCATTTCTAGATCTACTAGGTTTTTTTACACTATTTCTTCTTAAGAAAAAAAATGTTACAAGACATTGTACAATTTTTTGTAACTGCCTCCTCTAAACAGAAAACAAAATGTCAGTATGAAACCTGAGTTTTCTATGTGATGAAAGAAACCAATGATTTCTGTTTTTCAATTTGAGAACACCTGAAAAATGTACTTGCTCAACATGACAAATTGTTATTCTGTATGTTGAGTTGTTTTCAGAAATAAGCTCTTAGTTTCCAGTTCTGTTTGAATAAAAAGTACAGTTAATACTCAAAGCTATATCCTCAGCCACTTATTACATATCTTATTTATGAAGCATCTATTAACCATAGTACTCTGCTACATCCTAGGAGTTCAGGTGGGAGAAAGGCTATGCAAGAAAGAAAAAGTCAAAGGCCATGCTATCAGACAGTTATACAAGGTAATAAGGAATGTTAAATTCAAGTATATGACTAAGTTTATAAAATGTAGCATGATTTAGCAAATGGAGAATGACCTTTGAAGTCAGGCAGACCTGGTTTCAATTATCAGACGCTTGTCTCCTCTTTTTTTTTTTTTTTTTTTTTTTGGCAAGTTGATCTTCAGTAGATCATATACTCTTTCTGAGCCCCAATTTTCAAATTAAAAAAAATGATATTTATACCTACTTCTGAGGATTGTAGAGAAAGTAACACATATGTCACAGTGTCTAGTATGTAATGTACAGATGTTAGTTATTCATTTTTGCTATAGCTATTTTCTTGCTAAATGATTGCTACAAACATTGAAAGTGATAAGCAATCAGAGGAAAGAGGTATCAAAGAGAGATTCACAAAGCATCTGGGATGTTAAAGATGGGGATAATTTGTTTGATAGACAAAAAGGAGGGATCATGCACAGGGTAAAAATATAAGCAAAGTTACAGAGTTACTATACCTAGCATGTTTTGTGAATAGCTAACCTAAAAAACCACATGTAGAATGAAAAACAGTAAGATTTTGGAGCCATGAATTATTAACCTTTATGTTTCCATCTTAGATAGTATCTATGAACTTCTCCCTGCCATGAAAGAAGCACTCTTATGCTTCCTATATATTCCCCTTAACCATTTGTTGATTTTTCTGATTTTTGTGACATATGTGTTATTTTATTTCCCTATAATCCTCACAAGTAGCTATAAAAATCATTATTTTTTAATTTGAAAATTGGGGCTCAGAAAGAGTGTATGATCTACCAAAGATCAACTTGCCAAAAAAAAAAAATTATAACTGTCTGAGAATTAACCAGGTATGTATACATATATATCATATATACTATATAATATCTATCTATATATACATCTTAGAGTATATGACATTTACAACTTAATCAGAATATGTGACTTTTGCATTTTATCCTTTAGCCATAAACCTTTCAGTTTATTCTTGAGTAAATAAGTAAATGGAATAAAAGTTCACTACCTCTCCTTTTTCTAAAGCTTCTTCAGTTCTTCTTTTAGCTGTTTGGATTTCTTCATTCAGTGGACCCCACCTCCACCCCCTGAAGGACTTATGATTGCCATACGTTCTGAATTCTTTTATTCTTACAATGTCTGTCTATCAAGTTTACATTTCATCTAAATCGTGTCCAATATTCCTGGACCACACTTTCAGAACATTAATGACATTTTCCTATTGTTTTTTCACTAGCTGAATCTATGGAGAAGGGTCGTATTGGCCAGTTTTTAAATTCCTTTCACAGAAGACTTGCCTTCTGTGCTTGGATTCCTTCTTTATCCTTAAAGTTTAGTAATGTAATCAGGATATGATTTATTTTCAATCAATCTCTACCAGATTCCCCTGGAACACAGAGGGAAGTTTTTAGATTTACAACTAGTTTTTGTATTGGTTCGGGAAAATTTTCTGCTGTTATATCTTCTAATACTCTGCTCAATTTGTAGAATTTTTTTAGATGATTTATTCTACATAAATGTGGGGTACAATGTTGATTTCCAATAATTGTGTACAATGTGTGATAGTTCGCTCAGGATAATTAGCTTATTCATCATTACAACGTGCAATCATTCTTTGTGTCTGTTGACCAATTCCTCGTTAGCCCCCCTCCCTCCCCCACCCCCTCCACTTTCCCACTTCTAGTTTTCTAAAAGATCTACATATTACTGTGATTGTTGTTTCTTTCTTTTCTCTGTCTCTCTTTATTGTTCATTTGTTTATTTATGGATTCAGTTCCCTGCTATGAGTGAGAAAATGTGATATTTCTTTTTCTGTACCTGGGTTGTTTCACTTAGAATAATTTTCTCCAGGCTCATCCACATTGTTGCAAATGGTAGAATTTCATTTTTAATGGCTGTGTTGTATTCCATTGTGCATATATATCACAATTTTCTTACCCAGTCATACATTGATGGACATTTAGGTTGGTTCTATCACCTGGCTATTGTAAATAGAGCTGCAATAAACATGGGAGAGCAAGTATCCCTTTGACCTGATGTTTTCCAGTCCTCTGGATATACTCCCAGAAGTGGGACTGCTGGATAAAATGGAAGTTCTATATGTAGTGGTTTAAGGAACTTCCATAGTTTTCTTCATAATGGCTGTACTAATTTACAGTCCCACCAACAGTGCAGGAGGGTTCCTCTTTCTTCACATCCTTCCCAGCATTTGTTTTTCTTGGTTATTCATAATAGCCAGTTTGACTGGAGTGAGCTAACATCTCAAAGTGGTTTTGATTTGCACTTCCCTGATGATTGTGATGTTGAGCATTTTTTTCATAAACCTGTTGGCCATTTGTATATCTTCCTTTGAGAAATATCTATTCAGCTCCTTTGCCCATTTTTAAATTGGATTATTTGCTTTTTCACTATAAAGTTGTCTGAGCTATTTGTATATTCTGGATATTAATCCCTTGTTAGGATTCTCCCATTTAGTAGGTTGTCTTTTCATGCTGGTGATTGTTTCCTTTGCTGTGCAGAAGCTTTTGTTTGATATAATCCCATATCTTTATTTTTTCTTTTGTTGCCTGTGCTTTTGGGGCTTTATTCATAAAGTCATTGCCCAGTCCTAAATCCTGGAACATTTTTTCCTGTGTATTCTTCTAGGAATTTTAAAGTTTCAGTTCTTAAATTAAAGTCTCCAATCCATTTTGAATTGATTTTGGTATATGGTGAGAGGTACAGATCAAGTTTCATTCTTCTACAAATGGATATCCAGTTCTCCCAGCACCATTTATTGAAGAGGCAGTTTTTTCCCAATGCATGTTCTTAGTGCCCTTGTTGAAGATGAGTTGGCTGTAAATATGTGGGTTGATTTCTGGGTTCTCTTTTCTGTTCCAATCATCCTCATATCTATTTTTATGCCAGTACCATGCTGTTTTTGTCACTAGAGATTTGTAATATAGTGTGAAGTCAGGATGCATGATGCCTCTTCCCCTACTTTTTTTCTTATTTTTCATTTATTTATATATATATATATATATATATATATATATATTTATTTTATTTTGTCAATACACAATGTCATTGATTATTGTGGCCCATTACAAAATCCTACCTTCCTTCCTCCTTCTCCCCCATGCCCCCCATCAACCTCATATCTCTTCACTTGTCATATCAACTTCAAGGAATTGTAATTGTTGTTTCTTCTTCCCTCCGAAGTTTCTGTATTTATGTATTTATTTTGAGCTCCCACAAATAAGTGAGAACATGTGATATTTCTCTTTCTGTGCCCTATGCATTTCACCTAATATAATTCTCTCTAGGTCCATCCATGTTGCTGCAAATGGCAGTATTTCATTCTTTTTTATAGCAGAGTAGTATTCCATTGTGAATAAATAACACTTTTTCTGTATCCACTCATCTGATGATGGACATTTGGGCTGGTTCCAACTCTTAGCTATTGTAAAGAGTGCTGCGATGAACATTGGAGAACAGG
>NW_007726121.1:540802-592212 GCF_000696425.1 Galeopterus variegatus
TCCTCTGGGTATATTCCCAGCAGTGGGATAGCTGGGTCATATTGTAGATCTATCTGCAACTGTTTGAGGAATTTCCATACCATTTTCCATAGAGGCTGCACAATTTTGCATTCCCACCAACAGTGTATGAGAGTTCCTTTTTCTCTGCAACTTCACCAGTATTTATTGTTCATGGTCTTTTGGATATTAGCGTTCCTAACAGGAGTGAGATTGTATTGCAGTGTGGTTTTGATTTGCATTTCCTGAATGCTCAGTGATGTTGAGCATTTTTTCATGTGTCTGTTGGCCATTTGTATAGCTTCCTGAGAAATACCTATTTAGCTCTTTGGCCCATTTTTTAATTGGGTTATTTCCTTTTTTGTTGTAAAGTTGTTTCAGTTCCTTGTATATTCTGGATATTAATCCTTTGTCAGATGTAAATTTTGCAAATATTTTCTCCCACTCTGTTGGTTGCAATTTACCTCTGTTAATTGTTTCTTTTGCTGTGCAGAAGCTCTTTAATTTGATATAATCCCATTTGTTTATTTTTCCTTTGTTTGCCCATGCTTTGGGGGTCATATTCATGAAGTCCTTGACCAGTCCTACTTCCTGAAGTGTTTATTGTATTTTTTCTATAAGAAGTTATATTGTTTCAGGGTGTATATTTAACACTTTAATCCATTTTGAGTTGATTTTAGTATATGGTGAGAGGTATGGGTCTAGTTTCTTTCTCCTGCATATTGATATCCAGTTATCCCAGCACCATTTGCTGAAGAGGAAGTCTCTTCCACAATGTATAGTCTTGATGACTAGGTCAAAGAACAGATCGCTGTTGGTGTGCGGGTTGATTTGTGGATTCTCTATCTTATTCCATTGATCAGTGTGTCTGTTTTTATGCTAGTACCATGCTGTTTTGGTTATTATAGCTTTGTAGTATTGTTTAAAGTAAGGTAGTGTTATGCCTCCAGCTTTATTTTTTTTTTTGCATAACATTACTTTGGCTATGCATGGTCTTTTGTTATTCCATATAAATGTCTGGATAGATTTTTTTCCATTTCTGAAAAAAATGTCATTGGAATATTGATGGGGATTGCATTGAATTTGTATATCATGTTGGGTAGTATGGACATTTTCACAATGTTGATTCTTCCAATCCCAATCCAAGAGCATGGGATATCCTTCCATCTTCCTGTGTCCTCTTTAATTTCTCTCACCTGTGGTTTGTAGTTCTCATTCTAGAGATTTTTCACATCATTTATTAACTCAATACCTAAGTATTTCATTTTTTTGGTGGCTATTTTAAATGGGCTAGCTTTCTTGATTTCTCTTTCTGCATGTTCACTATTGGAGAATAGAAATGCTTCTGATTTTTGTGTGTTGATTTTGTATCCTTCTACTTTGCTGAAATCATTTATCAACTCCAAGAGTTTTTTTGTAGAGGCTTTAGGCTGTTCGATATATAGGATCATGTCATCTGCAAACAGGGGTAGTTTGATTCATCTTTTCCAATGTGCATGCCCTTTATTTCCTTCTCTTCTCTGAATGCTCTGGTTAGATCTTCCAACACTATATTTAATAGGAGTGGTGAGAGTTATCATCCTTGTCTAGTTCCTGTGCGATTCAGGATGATTTTGGCAGTGGGTTTATCATATATGGCTTTAATTATGTTGAGATACTTTCCATCTATACCTAACTTGTAGAGAGTCTTTATCATGAACGAATGTTGAATTTTGTCAAATGCTGTTTTAGCATCTATAGAGATGATCATTTGATCCCTGTGTTTGATTTTATTGATATGGTGTATCACATTTATTGATTTGCATATGTTGAACCAAACTTGCATCCTTGGGATGAATCCCACTTGATCATGTTGTTTATTTTTGTGTATGTGTTGCTGTATTCTTTTAGCTAGTATTTTATTGAGGATTTTTGTGTTTATATCCATCAAGGATACTGGCCTATAATTTTCTTTTTTAGTTGTATCTTTACCTGGTTTTGGTATCAGGGTGAAGTTTGGTTCATAGAATGAGTTTGGGAGAATAGCCCCTGTTTCAATCTTTTGGAATAGTTTGCAGAGAATTGGTGGCAAAACTTCTTTGAATGTTTGGTAGAAATCTGCTGTGACTCCATCTGGTCCTGGGCTTTTCATTGTTGGGAGCCTTCTGATAACAACTTCAATCTCTTTTTATTGTTATTGGTCTGTTCAGATTTTCTACATTATCTTGGCTCAGTTTTGGTAGATTGTGTGGGTCCAGAAATTAATCCATTTCCTACAGATTTTCAAATTTGTCAAGATATAGTTGTTTATAGTACTTTCTAATGATTCCTTGTATTTCAGAGGTATCGGGATTAACATGTTTTTGAGAAGCCATTTTGGATTTTATATGTTTGGGGATCTTTGAACTTCCTGAATCTGAAGATCTTTGTCTTTTCCTATACCTGGGAAGTTTTCTGCCACTATTTCGTTGAATATGTTTTCAATGCAATCTCCTTTTCTTCCCCTCTGGAAAACCCATGACTCAGATATTTGCGTGCTTATGGTTTTCTGGCATTTCTCTTAGATTTTCTTCAATGTTTTCATATTTTTTCTTTTTTTTGTCTGCCTGTGTTATTTCAAACAGTCCATCTTCAAGGTCAGAAGTTCTCTCTTCTGCTTCTGCTAGCCTGCTGGTTGAACACTTTTGTGTTTTTCATTTTGTTGAATGAATTCTTCAACTCAGCAAGCTCTGCTACATTCTTTCTCAGGGCATTGATTTCCATGTACATTTCTTCTTTCAGGTCCTGTATAGTTTTGCTCCTGTCATCATGTTGCCTAGCTGAGTTTTCTTGCATCTCATTTAGTTTCACTAGAATTATCACTCGAAATTCCTTCTCAGACATTTCAAGGGCTTCTTGTTCTATAGGATCTAGAGCTTAAGAGTTATTACCCTTTAGTGGTGTACTTTCTTGATTTCTCATATTTCTGGTATCATTCCTTTGATGTCTAGTCATTGTGGCAAGGGATTTGATGGCCCACTGGTTCAGTACTATTGTCTGGCTTGGATCATGTTGGGGCTGCCAATTTGGCATGGCTGTCTCAGTGTCTGCTTGGTTTCCCACTGGCACCTTGGGCTTGTGACTTCTGCATGTCTCAGGGCTCCCTGGGTGCTGTGTTTCTCTGGTTGGCATGCACTTGGCCAGGCTGGGGATGGTGTCTGGTGGTGGTGAGGACTACCTCTTCAGTTGTGTGCTGATTCCACAGGGCATGTGGTCTCCACAGGTCTCAGGCCTCTCTGGGGAAGCACCTCTCTGTTCGGCATGCACTCAGCCAGGCTGGGGATGGGTCCAGCGTTGGCGAAGCCTACTTGCTCGGTCACACACTGGAGCCACAGGGCACATGGTCCTATTTTTTTTGCTCAGGATTTCTTTGGTTATTTGGGGTCTTGTTCTTCCACAGGTATATTAGGATTGCTTTTTCTATTTATGTGATAAATGTCATTGGTATTTTCATGGGGATTGCATTGAATCTGTAGATGGTTTGGGGCTTTATTGACATTTTTGCTAATTGATTCTTCCCATCCAAGAACAAAGAATTTTTATCTTTTAGTATCTTCTTTAATATCTTTCAGAAGAGTTTTGTAGTTCTCACAGAGATCTTTCTCCTTTTTAGTTAAATTTATTCCTAGGTATTTTATTTTTTGGTGAATATTGTAAATGGGCTTGCTTTCTTGATCTCTTTTTCTTCTAATTTGTTGTTGGATTATAAAATGCTACTGATTTTTGCATATTCATGTTGTATCCTGCCACCTTACTGAATTTCTTTTATCAGCTCTAAGTTTTATGGCAGACTCTCTTAGGCATTCTATACATAGAATCATGATATCTGCGAACAGGGACAATTTGATTTCATCTTTACCTATTGGGATGCCCTTTATTTCTTTTTCTTGTCTAATTGCTCTACCAAGTACTTCCAATACTATGTTAAATAGGAGTGGTGACAGCCGTGTCTTATTCCATTTTTCTTATTCTGTTACACTTCTCACTGTGTATCAAAGATGAAAAAAGGATTATTCAAAGCGCCATGAATGTTTTGAGAAGCCCAAAGGGACTGCACCTCAGCAACTCCTCTGTTAGAAGGAGAAAACTGGGTTCAGCCCAAATTCAAAGTTAGCTTTTCATTGTAAAAACAAGGAAGTTTCACAGGAAACATCAGTTGATTCAACCATTATGAAAGGACACAAACACATGGGCAGTGTTACAAATGTTATCTATGGCTATGTATAGCCTAGACAATGGAAACTAGTAATATCTGTAAAATTAACAATGTGACATTCCAAAGTACAATTAGTGAAAAGCAAATTTGGTCAAACTGTGATCATTATCTAAATTATAATCTCTCTTTAAATGATATAAGCAAAAGTTGCATTCTTATGATAAAATCTAAGTATAATGATCTCTAAAGTTTCTCCCAACAGACAGCTTGCCCCTAGCAAACATTTTTTTTGCAACTTTCCATTCAGCATTTCTCAAAATGTCTTAACAGGATCAGTATGACAACGTCTTGTTAGCTCTAAAATCACCAAAGTATAAAATTCCATACCTAAGCAGTGATTAGAGTTGATTAGATGGGCTGTTGCCATGCTATCTGTAGACTGTCATCTCCTATCCAAGGACTTTTGCCCTGTACATGCATTTACCTAAAAACCATATTCTCAAAATCAAATGAGAATTGAGATTTCTAACCCTCTATATTATTCAGTTTTTCTATATCCAAGATGATATTGGCAGTGGGTGCATCATATATGGTTTTTATTATGTTGAGATAGCTTCTTTCTATACCTAATTTGTTGAGTCTTTATCATGAAGCACTGTTGAATTTTATCAAATGCTTTTTCCACATCCATTAAAATGATCATGTGGTTTTTGTTCGTGATTTTGTTGATGTGGTGTATCACATTTATTGATTTGCACATGTTTAACCATCCTTGCATTCCTAGGATGAATTCTACTTGATCATGTTGAAAAATCCTTTTGATATGTTGCAGTATTCTGTTTGCTAGTAGTTTGTTGAGGATTTTAGCATCTAAATTCATCAAGGATATTGGCCTGTAATTTTTTTTCTTTTGCGTCTTTGTCTGGTTTTGGTGATGCTATCTTTATAGAATGAGTTTGGGAGAATGGTTTCTGTTTCAAATTTGTAATAGTTTGGAAAGTATCAGAATTAATTCCTCTTTAAAGGTTTGATAGAATTCAGCAGTGAAGCCATCTTGTCCTAGGCTTTTCTTTGTTGGAGGATTTCTGATTACTGCTTCAATCTCATTGCTTGTTATTGGTCTGTTCAGTTTTTCTATGTTTTCTTGGTTCAATCTTGGCAGTTTGTATGTTCCTAGAAATTAAGCCATTTCATCTAGGTTTTCAAGTTTGTTGGTGTATAGTTTTTCATAGTAATCTCTAATGATTTTTTTTATTTTTGCAGTGTCAGTTGTGATGTCCTCTTTTTTGTTTCTAATTTTTGCTATTTGGGTCTTCTCTGTTCTTAATTAGTCTAGCTAGTGGTTTGTGTATTTTGTTTATCTTCTCAAAAAAAAACCCCAACTTTTTGTTTCATTGATCTTTTGTGTCATATTTTTGGTCTCTATTTCATTTAGTTCTGCTCTGATTTTAATTATTTCTTATGCCTACTAACATTGGGATAGGAAAAAATGTAAAATAGAGGTTATTCTATTTTAGCATAAATCTTTGCTGGATCATCTTTGTTTTCCATATGTATTATTTTATCTCTAATACCTTTAATTTCTTTATTTTTATCCTCTGCATTCACTGTGATTATCTCAGAATTTTCCTCCATATCATTAATTGAATTTTTAGCAATCCTACCAAGTTACTTACTTTTTCTGCTTTACTTCTTATTTCCTTACTTTTTCTTGTTTACTTTTCAAATGGTGTTTTTTGGCTCTCAATTTGTTTCCTTAGCTCTTAAGCTTCCCTTTTCTTTTTATCCTACATTTTTGATTTTTATCTGTCTTTGAACTCCTTTTATATTTACTTTATGTTTATTATAAATTCTTCAATGTCACTGTACACTCATGGGAAATTTGAATTGGCTTCTGTTCACTCAGTAATGCATTCTTTCTGAATGTGCTCTTCATCTGTCTCTTGCATCCTATGATTCCTTTCTTTTTATTTTCATCTTCCACTCTTTCTGTAGTACATTTGCATAATTGTGAGTCAGTGTTTTGGTTTTTTGCCTTATTATGCTAATACTCAATAGAGGTACCTTGGAATTCTTCTGTTTTGTTTGCCTTTATCTGGTGCAGCTGTGTTTTTCTTTTTTGACAGCATTCAGTCCTTATCTGATAATTCTTATGTTCTCTTCCCTCCCCAAATATATTTTGAGGGCTGGTGTATTGAAGTTCTGTCCATTATTTTGTAAATTACTGACTTGAGAGTGAAGAGTGGTTGTGAGTTCCTCTGAGGCTGTATGAAAGTTATCTTGCATATCCTGGTCTCTGCACGTCTTTCTGAGATGTTGATTTATGTCCTCTGTCAAGATTTCCTCCACTTAGACTTGGGTCTTTTCCCATGAAGTCCTTTCTGATGTCTACTTTTCCCATGAGAGATTCTTCTACACCTTGGATTATTTCTCAATTTTAGCATGGAATGTTGAAAAATTATACATCCTGGAATATTTTCCTACCTCTTCTGCTATCTTACAAAGCTGTGAATGAAGGTGGAGTCATCTTGCCAGGAGATTTTTTTATTTTTAAATTTTTTTTTTCCTTTTTGTCTTTTTTTGTGACCGGCAACGGGATCACAACCCTCAGTGTCGCGCCTGCACCGCGACTGGCAATGGGATCGCAACCCTCGGTGTCGCGCCTGCACTGCGCTCAACCAGTGAGCGGACCGGTCTCCACATGGGATCCGAACCCTCGGCGGGAGCGCCGCCGCACTCTCAAGCGCCGCACTACCAAGTGTGCCACTGGGCCGGCCCATTTTTTATTACTGCTTTTCTGCTGTTACATCACCCTCAGTTTCCTGCTCTTTGAGTTGGGAGGAGGGAATTAATGTTACTATTATTCATTGATGCTTTCAAGATTTTGAGATAAACCTACTTTCCACAACACAGTTTCTCAGGTGTAAATGATTTGCTTAAGAGCCACTGAGGGCTGAGGTGGCAGCTGTGGTGTTAACAGCTGAAACCAGGTGAGAAGCCATGAGATATGGTGAAACCGAACTATAGAGAGCATAGATTAAGAGCATTTCCTCCACCTCAACAATCTGCATACTGTGTGTGAGAGGGCATAACTGTTATTGTTTTCCAAGACTGAATCCTATTTCAACAACAACAACAACAAAATGATTTTTTAAAGAACAACTCGGATTGATGTTACAGAAGGTGGTAAATTGAAAGCCCTAAGGTTCAGGCCTTCCAAAGAAACAACAATTTGAGCTGGCTAAAAAATAAATGCCAGAATGACTAGTTTTGGAACTCTGTAGTTTTGTTGAATATTTGCAGCATCCAGGACAGTGATTAACGAAGAAATA
The DNA here is from genome assembly GCF_000696425.1 of Galeopterus variegatus. Classification (NCBI taxonomy): domain Eukaryota; kingdom Metazoa; phylum Chordata; class Mammalia; order Dermoptera; family Cynocephalidae; genus Galeopterus; species Galeopterus variegatus. The sequence continues at coordinate 548,306 of NW_007726121.1, forward strand.
ATCTAAATTTTATTGAATTTTTAAAAAATTTTACTTAGTGGCTACTATCCTTCAGTCCTGTAGCAGCCAACCATGGGGATAGCAGACTATGTTCCTTCTGTGTCTTTTTGTTACCAGGGTAGGTGTCCATGTTGGATTTGGTGTGGTAAAGTCAGTGTGGCCCCAGTAGGAAATGACAATAAGACTTGAAGGGAAGAAAGTTATTATACTCACAGCTCCCAGAGACAGAGTCACCACATGCCACATAGGGTCACAGGGCCAGTGGTTAGAAGGCAGATGGGTATGAACAAGGGGAAATCCTAGGCTAGAGAATTTATTGAGGCAAGGCAGGGTAAGTTAAACAGTTTAGGGCTGGCTCATTTGAATAATTTCTGGCAGGCTCTAAGCTATAGGGGTGGTCTCTACTTCCCTGTTACCTGGCTTTGGGACAATTAGGCAGGAGAATATTCCCTTCTGGGGTGTATGGGCCAGATAGAGGAGAAATGACTCTAAACTGGTTAGGTTGTATATATAAGGCATTCTCCTGTCTGGGTTCTTTGCTATCTCTAAGAATTGGCTAGTCTCTGGAGTGGCAGTCTCTTCACAGCCTAAAAGGTTTTTTAAGATGTCAAGACATCACAATATACAGGATATTTTTAAAAATATGCACTATAGTAGGCCATGAGAACTGTCCTTTAAAAGTCTGGGCTATGTGTTTTAATCCTGGTGGTTCACTGAGCGACCAGCATAGGGTGGCCATTGCTTCAACTCACTCAGTCTGCAATGGTTTCTCAGGTAGTATCTATGGAAATAATTTTAAAAAATCAAACACCTTTTATTTATTTTTTTTCTTTTCTTATTTAATCCAGTCATACAAGGAAATTTCTGTCAGGTCACTGGCTGACTGCAGAGATAATAGAACAGAGACTTCAACAATCACATTAGACAAGGAATATAGTCTTTGCAAAAAATAGTTTGGAAAAGTCACTAAACAAATGAACAGCTGCAGCCATCAACAAGCAAAAACAGCAATCCCAGGGAAGAAGGGAGGATCTGATTTACAGAATTAACACATTACATATTCAAAATGTCCAAATCTCAACAAAAATTTATGAAGTATACAAAGAAACAGGAAAGTGTAACAATTACATAGGAAAAAAAGAAATAGGCATAAACTGTCAGGGCGGAAGCCTAGACTTTGGACTTACTAGACCAAGACTTTAAAATAGCTATTTTAAATATATTCCAAGAGCCAAGGAAATCATGGACAAATAACTAAAGGCTATCAGAAAAAGAATGTATGAACAAATATAGAATATTGATAAAAAGATAGAAATTATAGAAAGGAACCAAATAGAAAATCTGAAGCTGAAAATTTAACAGGTGAAACAAAACAATTACTAGAGAAGTTCAATTTGAGCAGGCCAAAAAAAAAAAAAAAGAATCAGTGAACTTCAAGAAAAGGTAATTGAAATTATCCAATCTAAAAATTAGAAAGAAAAAATGAAGAAAAATGAACATAACCTAAGGTATATATCTGACACAATCAAGCATATCAACATATTCATTTTGCTAGTTTCAGAAGAAGAGCAAAAGAAATGTACAGAAAAAATATCTGAAGAAATAATGCCTAAAAGCCGCAAATTTTATTGAAAGACATGAATCTAAACATGTATAAAGCTCAACAAACTCCAAATAGATTAAATTCAGAAACGTATGACCTGAGACACATTATAAAGAAACTGTTGAAGGCCAAAGACAAAGAGAAAACCTTGAAAATACTAATAGAGAAGTATCTCCTCACATGCATGGAATCCTTAATAAAATTAATAGCCAATTTCACATCAATAATAATAACAACATAAAGGGGAGGACAGTGATGATAGGAGCAGAATTAATGTATGTTATTGAAGCTCAATAATATCTATTCAAACTATATTGTTATAAATTTAGAATGTTAACTGCAATACCCATGGTAACCACTAAAAAAATAACTAAAAACATACAGAAAAGAAATGAAGAGAAAATAAAAATGGTACACACACATGCAAAATCAAATACAGAAGAAGGCAGTATTGAAAGAATTAAGGATCAAGAAAGAATTAAGATACATAGAAAATGAATAGTAAAGTGGCAGCAGTAAATTCTTCATTGTGAATAAACACTTCATTGTAAATAGATTCAAATCAACAATTAGAAGAAAAGATTGGCAGAAGGAATTTAAAAAGCATGATCCAACTATATGCTGCTTGCAAGAGACTAACTTTAAATCAAAAGATACAAATTGGTTAAAAGTAAGATGACAGAAAGAGATATTCCATCCAATTAATAACCAAAATAAAGCTGGGGTGAATATATTAATATAAGTCAAAATTGTTACAAGAGACAAATAGAACATTATTATTTGATAAAAGGATCAACATATTAAAAAGATAGAACAAATATAACCATGTATATATGAAACAACGAAGTCCCGATATATATGAGCAAACTCTTAACATAATTAAAGGAAGACAAAGAAAGTTCTACAATAATATTTGAAGACATCAGTATACTACTATCAATAATGAATAGAACATTTAGACAAAAGATCAGAAAAAAAATAGATAACTTGAACAATACTCTAAACTAACTAGATTTAATAGACATATACAAAACACTCCACCCCAAAACAGCAGAATAAACTTTTTTTTTTTTTTCAAGTGCATAGGAAGCATTCTCAAAATAGATCAAATGTTAGGCCATAAAACAAACTTCAACACATTTTATTTATTTATTTATTATTACTTTTAAAACTAGAAACTATTTTTAATTTAGCAATCTTTGTTAGATACATCCAAAGGAATTCCTTGGTAGGAATTGTATATGTTTAAATGCATATATTGGAAAAGAAGAAAATTTTATTTATTTATTTTTTATTTAGGTAATTACTTTTTGGTTCCATTAACTCTCTTTTAATTAGCAACCAGAACACAGTCACATCTCATTACATTAGAAGCCCTTGTGAGGGGCCAGCCCGTGGCTCACTTGGGAGAGTACTGCACTGGGAGCACAGCACAGTCCGGATCCTAAATAGGGATGGTGGGTGCGGCTCACTGGCTGAGCGCATGAGCGCGGTGTGGGCGTCACCAAGTCAAGGGTTGCAATCCCCCTACCACTCACATAAAAAAAAAAAAAAAAAAAAAGCCTTTGTGAGAAAGGGACTTTTCTCTACTATTTTCTTTTAAAAAAAAAAAAAAAAAAAAAAAAAAAAAAAAAAAAAGCCTTTGTGAGAAAGGGACTTTTCTCTACTATTTTCTTTTTTTTTCTTTTTTTGTTTATCAATATGCAGTGTAGTTGATTTTCATGTCCCTTTACCATTTCCTCATTTTGTGTCCTCCCTCTCCCCCCATCAACATCATATCTGTTCACTTGTCTTAATGATTTCAAGGAATAAATATACAAACAAATAATTGGGGGTGGGGAGACACAACAAAACTCAATACATTTTAAAAGGTTGAAATTGTACAAAGTTTCTTCTACAACCACAGTAGCTTGAAGGTAGAAATTGCTAACAGAAGAAAAACTGAGAAATTCAGATGCTTGGAAATTAAACAACATGCTCTTAAATAAGAGACGGATCAAAGAAGGAGTCACTAGGGAAATTAGAAAGTAGTTGGAGGCAAATGAAAACAAAACCACAACGTATCAAATTTATGGGATGCAGGGAATTAGTGCTCAGAAAAAAATTTATAGCAGTAAATCACTAAACTAAAAAAGAAATATCATAAACCAACAAACTGACTTTACATCTTGAGGAACTAGAAAAAGAAGAACAAACTAAACCCAAAACCAACGGAAGGAAGGAAATGAAAGAGATTAGAGCAAATATTTTTCTTTAAAATAGAGAATAGAAAAACAGTAGGGAGAATCAATGAAACCCAAAATTGGTCCTCTGAAAGGACATTTTGAAAGATAACAATACTTTAGCTAGACCAACTAAGAAAAAAAGGAGGGAAGATGCAAATAATTAAAGTTAGTGGGAATATTACCATTGACCATACAGAAATTGAAAGGAGAATGAGAGAACAGTATGAATAATTGTATGCCAGCAAATTAGATAAACTGGATGAAATGAGAAAATTCCTAGAACCACATAAATTACCAAAATCAGTCCAAGAAGAAATAGAAAATATAAACAGATCTTGACAGAGTGGAATTTTCCCAGGAATTACAAGCATGTTTCAACATAAGAAACATAAATCAGTCAATGCAATACACCATATTAGGTGGAATGAAGAAAAATAAATGATCATCTCAAGAGACGCAGCAAAGTGTTTGACAGAATTCAATACTTTTTCATCTTTTCAGTGATTAAAATAAAAAAAAAACTCTCAGAAAACTAGGAATAGAAGGAAATTCCCTTAGCATGATAAAGGTAATTTATAAAAAAATAAAAACAGGGTTAACATAACACTCAATGATGAATGATTGAAAGCTGTACCTCTAAGATAAGGAACAATACAAAGATGTCTGCTTTTACCACAGCTATTCAATGTTGTACAGGAACTTTTAGCCAGAGCAATTAGGGGAAAGAAAGGGAAAAGAAAGAGAAAATAAGATAAGTAAATAAAAGACATCCAAATTGCAATGAAGAAGTAAATTATCTCCATTTGCAGATGACATGATTCAGTTTACAGAAAATCTCAAAGAATCCACAAAAAAAGCTACTAGAGCTAATAAATAGATTTAACAAAGTTGTTGGGTACAAAATCAACATACAAAATTAGTTGTGTTTCTATGCACCAGCAATGAACAATCTGAAAAAGAAATTTTAACTATTACCTTTATGATAACATCAAAAGAATAAAACATCTGGGAATAAATTTAAATAAAGATTTCAAAGACTTATATTCTAAAAACTACAAAACATTGCCAAAAGGACTTAAAGAAGACCTAATTAACTGAAATGCCATCCCATGTTAAAGGATTGGAAGACCTAATGTTGTTAAGATGGTAATACTCCCCAAAGAGTTCTACAGATTCAGTGCAATCCCTATCAAAATGTGAATAATTGTTTTAGCAGAAAAGGAAATCCAATTCTTAATATCACATAGAATTGCAAGGAGCTCTGAATAACTAAAACACTATTGAAAAAGAAAAAAAAAAGGTTGAAGGACTCGCACTTGTTAATTTCAAAGCTTACTGCAAAGTTGTAAAAATCAAAACAGTGTGGTAATGGCATAAAGCTAGATATATAAGCCAATGGAATATAATTGAAAGCCCAGAAATAAAACTAAACATCTATGACCAAATGACTTTTTATTTTGGTAAGACACACATAACAGTAAATATATGCTCTTAATTATTTTTAAGTGTACAGTTTGGCAGTGTTAAATACATTCATATTGTTCCGTAGCAAATCTTTAGAACTTTTTCATCTTACGACACTGATACTCTACATTCATTAAACACTAATTCCCACTTCCCTCTCCTCCCAAACCATGGTGATCACCTTTCTACTTTCTGCTTCTATGATTTTGACTACTTTAGATACTTTGTACGAATGAAATAATACAGTATTTGTCTTTTTGTGACTGGCTTATTTCATTTAGCATAATGTCCATGAGGTGCATCCGTGTTGTATCCTGTGATGGAACTTCTTTTTTTTTAAGATTGCGTAATATTCCATTGTATGTATATACAGTAGTACCCCCCCTTACCTATGATCCCCAGTGGATGCCTGAAACCACAGATAGTACACAATCTGATTGCCATCAATTTGAACACGTTTCTGTTCATCTCTTCTACCCCCCAATTTAATGTTTTTCCCATCCTAAGTAAGAACTTATCATGCACTGTGGCTGTAACTTTTGCAATTTGAAGTGCAATAGCAAAACTAGCACATATTTCCTTTTCCTTCTTCACAATTTCACAGACAGAAGATTTGTTTTTACCATAGATCATAGCAATCTCAGCATATGATTTTTTTCTTTCCTCATTTAAAGAAAGCAATTTATAGCTTCTCTTTGGCATATCTGAATTGCCAGAATTGCTAATGTTGTGCTTCAGGGCTATTATTAAGGAAAACAAGGGTTACTTTTACACAAGTACTGTGATACCACAATATTCAATCTAATAACCCAGATGGCTACTAAGTAACTAAGGGATGGATGGCATATACGCTGGGTGGAGGAATGTTTAACTTACCGGGTGGAACAGGGCGGGATGGCACAAAATTTCATCATGCTACTCAGAATGCTGAGTAATTGAAAACATATGAATTGTTTATTTCTGAAGTTTTCCATTTAATACTTTCAGATCTCAGTTGGCTGCAGGTAAATGAAACTGTGGAAAGTGAACCCACAGATAAGGAAAGAACTGTGTACCATGTTTTCTTTATTCATTCATCTGTTGATGGACATTTGGGTTGCTTCTATCTTTTGGCTATTGTGAATAATCTTTGGAGAAATATGGATGTGTCAATATCTCTTTGAGATTCTTCTTTCAATTCTACTGGGTATGGATCCAGAAGTAAGATTGCTGTATCACATAGTAATTGCCTTTTAAATTGTTTCGAGAAACATCCATACTGTTTTCTATGATGGCTGTACCATTTTACATTCCAAACAAAAGTGCACAAGGGTTCCAACTTCTCCCCATCCTCACCAACACTTACTTCTTGTCCTTTTGACAGTGGCCATCCTGATGGGTGTGGGTGATATCTTATTGTGGTTTTGATTTGCATTTCCCTAGTGATTAGTGATATGGAGCATGTTTTAGTGTGCTTATTGGCAATTTGTATATCTTCTTTGGAAACATGTCTATTCAAGTTTTTATCTATTTTTTTCATCAGGTTATTTTTGTTGTTGAATTGTAAAAGTTTCTTATATATTCTAGATATTAATCTCTTCTCAGGTATATCATTTGCACTCATTTTCTCCTATTCCATAGCTTGCCTTTTCACTCTGTTGATTGTTTCTTCTGTCATGCAGAAGTTTTCTTAATTTAGTATGGTCCCATTTGTCTATATTTGATTTTGTTGCCTATATTTTTATTTTGATGTCACATCTAAGAAATTATTTTAATTCCAATGTTCTGGAGCTTTTCCCCATGCTTTCTTTTAAGATGTTAATACATTTGGGTCTTACATTTAGATATTTAATAAGTTTTGAGTGAATTTTTGTATATGGTGGAAGTTAGGGGTCTAACTTTTTAAAATATGGATATCCACTTTTCCCAACATCATTTGTTGAAGAGTCTGTTCTTATGACCAATTGATATTTGACAAGAGTTCACACAATTCAATGGAGAAAGTATAATCTCTTCAAGAAATCATGCTGAGACAACTGGATAATCACATGCAAAAGAATGAAGTTGGACCCTACCTCTCTCTATATGTAAAGATTAACTCAAAATGGAGAGTAAGATAAAAGTAAGAGTTAAACTATAAAAATATTAGGAAAAAATAGGTGTAAATCATCATGACTTTGAATTTGGCAGTGGATTCTTAGATTTCATGTCAAAAACATGGTGAACAAATGAATAATAGATAAATTGTACTTCATAGAAATTAAAAACTTTTGTTCATCAGAGCATATTATCAAGAAAGTAAAGAGTCAACCTATGAAACATAAGAAAATATTTGCAAATTATATATCTGATAAGGTTTAGTATCTAGAATATATAAGGAACACTTACAACTCAACATAAAAAAGATAAATAACCAAATTAATAATTGGAAAGGGACTTGAATAGATATTTCTCCAAATAAGATACGTAAATTTCCTACAAACACATAAGAATATTGATCACTAGGGAAATTCAAGTTGATATCAAAATGAGATATCACTTCACACCCACTAAGATAGTTAAAAGGGGAAAAACCAGAAATTAAGAAACAAGGATATGGCGAAATAAGAACCCCCATACATTGCTGGTGGACACAGTTTAGCTGTTCCTCAAAAGTTAAATGAATTGCCACATGACCTAGTCATTCTTCTCTTGTGTATATGCCCTAGAAAAATAAAAACATGTGTTCACACCTAAACTTAGAAGTGAGTGTTTATAGCAATGTTATTCATATAGCCAATAGATGGAAATAATTCAAATATCTGTCAGTGGAAAAATGACTAAACAAATTGTGGTATATACATATAGTAAAATATTATTCAGGCATAGAGTGGAATGAAGTATAGGTACATGTTACAACTTGGATGAGCCTTAGAAACTTTATGCTAAGTGAAAGATGCCAGACAGGAAAGACCACATATTATATGATTCTTTTTACATGAAATATCTAGAATAGAAAGATCCATAGAGACAGAGAAGCAGTTTAGAGGTTGTTAGGGGATGGGGGAAAGGAGGAATTGGGAACGGTTACTTATAAGTGTGGGGTGTTCTTCTGGAGTAACAAAAAAGTTTTAAAACCAAAAAGAGGTGGTGGTTAGGATGTGGGGAAAGTGTAACTCTTCTACATTGTTGGTGGGGTTGTAAATTAATATAGCCATTATGGACAATAGTATGAAAGTTCCTCAAACAACTACAGATAGAACTATCATATGATCCAGCAATCCCACTGCTGGACATATATCCAAAGGAATGGAAATCATTATGTTGAAGGGACACCTGCACTCCCATGTTCATTGCAGCTCTATTTACAGTAGTCAAAATATGGAACCAACCTAAATGTCCACCAAAGGATGACTGGATAAGGAAAATGTGGCTTATATACACAATGAAATACTACTTAGCCACAAAAAAGAATGAAATTCTGCCATTTGCGGCAACATGGATGAGCCTGGAGAAAATTATCATAAGTGAAATGTGCCAGACACAGAAAGATAAATAAGGCATGTTCTCAGCCATAACTGGGTGCCCGGAAGGAAGGAAGGAAGGAAAGAGAGAGAGAGAGAGAGAGAGAGAGAGAGAGAGAGAGAGAGAGAGAGAGAGAAAAGAAAAGAAAGGAAAGAAAAGAAAGAAAGAAAGAAAAAAGATCACAATAATACGTTGAACTTTCAGAAGGAGAGAACAAAGCTAAGGACAATAGAGATGGGGGGAGGGAGTAAGGGGAGTGGGGAGTGATAGGTCGGGTGGAGGGCATGGGGAAAGATTATGATTTGTAATGATGAATATGATAATAAAAAATAATTAATTAATTTTAAAAAAGAGATGGCAGTTACACAACATTGTGAATGTACTAAATGCCACTAAATTGTTCACTTTAAAGTGATTAATTGTATGTTATGTGAATTTCACCCTCAATTTAAAAAAAAATGTTCCACTTGTGCATGGGCGAGGACCTAGTTTATTTCTACTGTCATGAGCTTTCCAATTCATTGCATGAATTCAGGTCACCTTTAGCTCAAGCTGTTATTTCCTTACACCAGGCTTCCCAGTCAAATTTATAGCATGAAAATGCAACTCTTTGTTAGTTATAATTTTAAAAATTTCTTTATTTCTTTTTTTTAAAATATATTTTTATTAGTTTTGTTAGATGTTGGAAAGGAGATCTTGTTGTTTTATTTCATGCTATCACCTCTGCATGAAAATCTGTAATAACCATTTTGGGGAACAAGTTGTCAGTATATAGCAAGAACACACCTTTTAACAGTAATTTCACATCTGCAAAGATATGTAATTAAGATATAGATATTCTTTACAGTATTACTTTAAAAAATTTTAGAAATAACTCAAATGCCCAATGAGAGGAGAAATGGTTGTGTAAATTATGATATATATTATGATATATATGTATATATATAAATATATTTATAACACAATATTCACACCCCTTAAAATGGTGCTTATGAAGAGACTTTAGTGATGTAAAAAGTGCTTGCATATCTAAGAAAAATCAGGATATGAACTGAATATTGAATATAATTACAACCACGAAAATTATTGAGAGCAGAAGGAAAATACACAAAATTGTTTACTCTGTGTGGTGGCATTACGGTAAATTTTAAATTGTTTTTACACTTTTCTGTATATTCTGAGTTTTCTACTAAAGTGGTATATGCTTATATTGCTTATTGGGCTGAAATATAGAGCCAACAGTGAAAGAGAAATATAACTGAACTTGATTTTGAGGTCAGAATAAAATAAAACTTTTAACAAATTATGTACTGAAGAATTAGGCCTCCTTATAGTTTTGTAAGTCAGATTATTTGACTTTTTAAGGGGTTATAAGTGGTGGCTAGTAATTCCAGGAATAATTGCAGCGAAGGAATATGCTCTTCGAAGGGTAGTTGGAATCTAACTTTTATAGTCATTGCTATTAAGATGTAATTTATGCACAGACACCACCTTGCCTAGAAATGGGTGTAAACAATTTATATTCCTCCTCATTTTATATTCCGACTCATTGCCACATTATAATTATTCACAAGGTTTCTATGCATTGCAATTTACTGAAGATGCAAGCTTTAAAAATCATTGGTGTTCTGAAAATTCAAAGCTGGGGGTGATACATGCTCAGGTGCTAATTTATTTACATAGATTAATTTCAGGCCTCTGATGTAAACCAATTAGTATTCAACACTCAATGAAGTCATTATCTGTCAGATTACATTCTAGGAATGCTTGTCTCTAGTACAGGTCCAGACACCAAAACTTTGCTAATGAATGTAGTAGAATTAATGGAGTGAACAGCATAGATAATGACTTAATGTGGAACATGCAGTATAGAAAGAGGCTGTCCTCTTTAATTTCTCTCAACAGAGATTTGTAGTTCTTGTCATAGAGAACTTTCACATTCTTGGTTAACTTTATTCCTAGGTATTTTATTTTTTGGTTGACTATCATAAATGGGCTATCTTTCTTGATTTCTTTTTCTGCTAATTCATTATTGGAGTACAAAAATGCTACTGATTTTTGTGTGTTGATTTTGTATCCTGCAACTTTGCTGAAATTGTTTATCAACTCTAAGAGGTTTTTGTAGAATCTTTAGGCTTATCTGTATATATGATAATGACATCTGCAAACAAGGACAATTTGAATTGGTCTTTTCCAATCTAGGTGCCCTTTCTTTCTTTCTCTTTCCTGATTGCTCTGGCTACTACTTCCAATACTATGTTAAATAGGAGTGGCAAGAGTGGGCATCCTTGTCTTGTTTGCTTTCTTAAGGGAAAAGCTTTCAACTTTTCTCCATTCAGGATGATATTGTCAGTGAGTTTGTAATATATGGCTTTAATTGTGTTCAGATACTTTCCTTCTATACCTAATTTTCTGAGAGTTTTTCATGAAGAGATGGCAAATTTTGTCAAATGCTTTTTCAGTGTCTATTGAGATAATCATAAAAATAAAGCTGGAGGCATAACACCACCTAACTTCAGATTACACTACAAAGCTATACTAAACAAAACAGCATGGTACTGGCATAAAAACAGACACACAGACCAATGGAACACAATAGAGAACCCAGAAATCAGCCCATATACCTACAGCCAACTGATATTTGACAAAGGCACCAAGAACATGTATTGGGGAAAAGACTGCCTCTTTGATAAATGGTGCAGGAAAAACTGGTCATCCATTTGTACAAGAATGAAACTAGACTGGTACCTCTCACCGTATACCAAAATCAACTCAAATGTATTAAAGAATTAAATATATGTCCATAAACTATAAAACTCCTAAAAGAAAATACAGGGGAAACACTTCAGGAAGTAGGACTGGGCGAAGACTTTATGAATACAATCCCAAAAGCACAGGCAACAATAGGAAAAATAAACAAATGGTATTATATCAAACTAAAAAGCTTCTGCACAGCAAAAGAAATGATTAACAGAGTGAAAAGACAAGCAACAGAGTAGGAGAAAATATTTGCAAAATATGCATCTGACAAAGGATTGATATCCAGAAAATACAAGGAACTCAAACACGTTAACAGTAAAAAAAAACAAGCAACCGGATTAAAAAATGGGCAAAGGCACTGAATAGGCATTCCTCAAAGGAAGATATACAAATGGCCAAAAGACACATGAAAAAATGATCAATATCAGAGTCAGGGAAATGCAGATCAGAACCTAAATGACATATCATTTCACCCCAGTTAGATTGGCTATTATCAAAAAGACAGGAAATAACAAATGCTGGTGAGGATGCAGAGAAAGGGGAAACATTCTACACTACTGGTTGGACTGTAAAATGGTGTGGCCATTATGGAAAATGGTATGGAGGTTCCTCAAACAACTACAGATAGAACTGCCATATTACCCAGCAATCCCACTGCTGGTTATATACCCAAAGGAATGGAAATCATCATGTCAAAGGGATACCTGTACTCCCATGTTTGTTGCAGCTCTATTTACAATAGCCAAGAGTTGCAACCAACCTAAAAGCCCATCATCAGATAAATGGATAAGAAAAATGTGGCATATTTATACAATGGAATCCTGCTCTGTGTAAAAAAGAATGAATCACTGCAATTTGTAGCAATATGAACTTAGAGAAATTATGTTAAGTGAAATAAGCCAGGCACAGAAAGACAAATACATCATGTCCTCACTTAAATGTTGGAGCTAATAAAAAAATAAATAAACAAATAAATATAAGAAAAAAAAGATACAACAATCACAAGAGTATGTTGAACTTTTTAAGAGAAGAGAACAGAACTGAGCTTGCTGGGGGTGGGAAAGGGATTGGGTAAAGGAAGGAATTGGTAAAGGGCATAAATACAAAAATCAAAAATACAAAAATTGATTACATTGTATAATGACATTGTATAACATAATCAATTACATTACACACACACACACAAACACACGCACACACACACACGCGTGCACACACACACACACACACACATATATACATGTATAAGTTATCCTGATTTGAACATCACATATTTCACACTGGTATTGATATTCAATGTTGTACTCCAAAGATATGTACAATCAACTATGTCCCATTTAAAAAAACTCAAATCTGCACTTAATGGAAGGAAGCAATCATCAAAGCAATCTGACTAGGCTCAGTGGATTATGTGTCCAGTTAGGTTAGAAATATGGGTTCCTGTTTATTGAGGCCCATGTGGTAGGTGGTTGGAAAGGAGAGGATAGGTGTTCAAGTGATGATTCATTATGTAGAAAGAGAGAATGATAGAGATAAGCCACTACCACCACTTCATTTTATAAATTAATCATGAGCCATGTACAGCAATTTATTATGAAGCATCTAAGGGTACCAGAATACCTGACCACTGAACACAGGTGCCCAAAGACACTTGTGTCTTCATGAAAACTAAACAAAGGCTCAGTCATCATGGGTTAACAGCATCTTACACAAGACACACTAGCTCCTGGAGAATGGGGTAGAAATAAGGAAAAAGAAGCTTGCTTTGGTTATGTATTTATTTATTTTATTGATGATGATAACATTCAAATATCAACCCCTCAGAAAAGATTTCCCCACAACCCCTAGCTAAAAGAACTGTCCTCTGCCCCCCCCCACCACCACTTTCGACCACCCCTTCATGCATTTAAATGTAAATTACGTAGTTGGATGCTTTATGTTCTAGCTGAGGACCTAGAAAAATGTCTGACATAATAGGCACTCAAAAAGACATTTGTTTTCTGAAATATTCTTCATAAAGTGCCATACCCACTTACCTTTAAATGAATGTGTATGTGTATAGTATTAGTTTGTTTTCTGATGCTTATAACAGAATACCCGAAACTGGGTAATGTACAAAGAAAACCAAAATTAATTAGTACAGTCGCAGGCTGGGGAGTTCAAGCTCCAGGAAAAACATCTGGTGAGAACTCTTTAAAAGGTCCTGTGGCAACCAGGTTCTTACATGGTGAGGATGCCATGAACTCTTTAACATACTCGCTTGCTCTCCTTATAAAGTCATGAGTAACACTCTCATGACAACAGACTAAACCATTAACCCATCAATCCATGAATGGATCAATTCATTAACCAGGGTGTAGTCCTCACGGTCCAATTACCTCTTAACAGACCCAACTTTCAATACTGCCATTATCTGATTTCCCACACTCCTAACACTGTAACAATGGAGATAAAGCTTCAATTAGTATTTTTGCTATGACTGCAAAGCATTTATTAGTTACTTATCAGATGGATTCAGTAATTTCAATAATATGAGCATGGAAGCCTTATGGGCTGGGCCATGACACTAAGGTTATAATAATCCACAGTGAGGAGTCATTCATTTTTTCAAGGCTTAAGGACAAGCCAAATTTGTCTGCTAAATGCATAAGCAGTGGGGATAATCATGCCTTCTCTAAATAGGTCTTGAATAATGGGTTTCAATCATTAAAGTTTCTATTTTCATTTAGATAATGCTTTTTCTTTTAACTAGGAAAGAAGGTGTTAATTATTAACTATTTTAACTAGGAAGGAAGGTCCATAGGGTACCATTTGTTCAAGCTGATTATAAGTGCCAAAGACTTCACGTATTACTCATTGCATCAGATTGTTCATGCTCAGTAGGAAGTATTCTAGAACAATGAATGCAATGGCTATGAAAAATTTAGGCGAAAGTAATAGTTCCAGTGGTTGAGGGTAGGCATATCTATTTGTATTTTATGTTCAGTAACTCCAGCTGTTTTTATCAGCTTGCCCAGATGTGGGGCAGAAGAGGAAGAGGAAGGGATAAAGCTTAAAAGATGTCAGCAGTCAAATATCAAAAAATGGAATCAGACTTATTGTACATCACCACCCTACACACATCACACCTCTTCCCATCCATACTCCCACCCCCATACTCCCACATATAAATACCAAGTCATTTTTCTCTTCACCAGTGGAAAAAAGTGCTAACTAGGAAATTCATCTTCAGTGATCAGTCCTCACCTAGTCCATATTCCTAGCCTCTGGCTAACTGTGGACCTGCAGGTCTGGCCCCAAAACTTGCATGTCCCCACCTCCCTCCCTCCTAACTCATACACCTGCCCTTACTTGTCCTTCCCTCCCTACCCTCCATCAGAGAACACTGCAGAGATACTCACAAAACTTCTTTTCAGAAGTGTTTTATTTTAAATCATTGAAGTCCAAGTAGACCACCAAAAGATTGGTGGCCTCTGCAGAAAACTATTCACCCATGGTTTCCTCAAAAAGTTCATCTTGGACCTATTCTGGGCATACGGCAACCCTTGATGTGGGATTTTCTGAGTCATCTTGGCCCATTTGTCTTGATTTTCAGTCATTTCTTCACTTTCCGATTGATAGGAAAAGAATATTTCTGAGTTTTCTTCTTTGTATGTTTTTTAATTTCGTTGGAAAGTTAGTTTCTTTTTAATTCTCTTCATATGCTGATAGGAAACACGGTAAGCCAAGAAAAACATTGATATAAGCAAGAGGATGGGGAATGGAATGAAAGGGGGGGCTTTATGATAATGGGTGGTTGAAGAAGGGTTTTTTTGTCAGATAAGGACAGGGTACAAGTCTTGGGTTGGATGTTTATGGGGAAGTAGAGGAGGTACATAAGTAGGGTTATCTGACCTTCAAACTCTCTTCATTGATTTCAGGAGTGAACTTCCTTTTCTTTCCTTCAGTGCTTGGGGTTTGATGGTCATGTGTGGAGGGTGTTCCCGTATCTTCTACTGGCTCTTCCTGTCTGTTGTTGCAATTCCCCATTTTTACCCTGCTGTAGCCTATTCAGGGCTCCTAACTACTTACTATATACCCTCCCTAGGACAATGAGGGGCCATGCCCTTAGGTTTGATTGGCCAGCAAGAAACTCCTGTTGCCAGTGGTAGCTTAGACATCACAGACATCACAAAGCACCATGGCCACTCCATGTCTCGCTGGGTAGCTTAGACATCACAAAGCAACATGCTTGACAGTTTTATGGGGGAGAGGGGAAGTGTTATAAATGCGGTGGTTACAGAAAAGGGGAAATTTCTCAACACATCCTAAAGAGCCACTCCAAGGTGATCTCTCATTTTTTCTCATCTCTCCTGGTTTACTTATGGTGGATCATATGGCAGAGGAAGGTGTTTCCTCCAAGCCATTCCCCATGACCACCTCATTCAGTATTTAATTCTGTTGTCTCTCAGCTCTCAATAATACCTAGAAATTTGGATTTCTTATCTAAATTCTGTCCAAGCTAATGTGCCTGTATTTAAGTCACAGTAGTGATGTGTTACCTCATTTCCCTCTAGCACTTGGCTCTACAAGGCAACTTTCCCAGCTGTGTGTGTGTGTGTTTGTGTATGTGTGGTTGCTGGTTATACTTTACGGAGCTTCCTCCCTACTCTGTTCATATTTATAAGTTCTTCTTTTAGAGAACCTTATATCAAATCAATATCATCAGGTTTATGGGCCTCCCCCACGGTAATGGTTGAATTAATATCTTGGCTTTGCCACAAGGGTGTCATGGATGTTTCTTTCTAAAGTGTAAGGATTAGGATTTTATTTTATTTTATTTATTTATTTGTTTATTTATTTATTTATTTGTTCATTCATTCATTCATTCATTCATTCATTCATTTATTTTTGCAAAGGCAGAATCAGCAGAAGCGATTTTCTAAGTTCCTAGTGAGTTATCCACTTCTAGGAGTATGACCTCTAAATTTCACATAGTGACTGTTCTTCCTCCACATAAGTGACCACCCAATGGGCTTCTATATTGAACAGACTATCAGTCTTTCTCCTTAAGTCTCTTAAGAAAGGGGGCTAACACTTGGTTGAGACAAAATCAGTGGTTACAAGGAAAGAGTCATTCCTTTGAGCCTAGTGTCAGTCACATCTTATGTTAGAATTGAGACACATGATTCAATCTGAGACTCATAGCTTCTGGCCGAGACACAAGATCCAGGGCTGCTTTAAGAAAGGCTACAACCCAATACTCCTGTCATTCAATGACAATTAGTTAAACTTCTGACTTGTGTTCGTTAAATCTTTAGCAGAGGCTTGGTAGGATTCCATCGATGCAGCACAAAGCAGTACAGTTCAAAGCACAAGCTAGCTGGCAGGCAGTAGCTAGGAAGTTAAAGTGAGAGAAAAAAGACTCCTAGTGGTAGTGGGTGGTACCTAAATATCCTGTTCACAGGATCAATTGTGTGATAACTTTACAGAGACAAGATGGACTTTATACCCAAAATTTGGTTTGAATGTTAAGACTGATAACACATGCACCAAGAAGGTATGAATAAGCTTATTACTTACATAATGAGGCTTTCTGGGGAGATCAGTGCAGGCTTCCAAGCAGGTACAAGCATGGCTTGAGAAAACAGAGAAAGGAGACTGCCTTGGCTTTTATGGTAGTTAGCAGGTGAAGATGAGGTGAATATTTCCACACATAGGCCAGGACTTGCATGGTTTGAACTTCACACTGGCCCTAAAGAAGAGATCATCTCTTTCAATCCATGAGCACAGGATGTCTTTCCATTTTATGTGTCTTCTTTAATTTCTGTTATCAGCGTTTTATAGTTTTCCTTGTAGAGATCTTTTGCCTCCTTGGTTAAATTTATTCCTAGGTATTTTTTATATTGTTGTTGCTATTGTAAATGGGATAGATTTCACGATTTCTTTTTCTGCAATTTCATTGTTGGTGTTTAGAAATGCTACTGATTTATGTATGCGGATTTTGTATCTTGTAACTTTATTTATCAGGTCTAGGGGTTTTTCTGGTACAGTCTTTAGGTTTCTGTTTACATAAAATCATGTCATCAGCAAACAGGGACAATTTGATTTTCTCTTTTCTAATTTGAATGCCTTGTATTTCTTTCTCTTGCCTGATTGTTCTGGCTAGGGCTTACAGTATTATGTTGAATAAAAGTGGTGAGGGTGGGCATCCTTGTCTTGTTCCACTTCTTAGGAGAAAAGCTTTTAGATTTTCCCTGTTCAGTATGATGCTAATTGTGGGTTTGTCATACATAGTCTTTATTGTATTAAGATACTTTCCTTCTACACTTATTTTCACCGGGAAGGGACATTGAATTTTATCAAATGCTTATTCTGCATGTATTGATTTGATTATATGTTTTTTTTCCTTTCATTCTTTTGATGTAATATATTACATTTATTAATTCGTGAATGTTGAATCTTCATTGCATCTTTGTTATAAATCCCACTTGATCATGCTACATGATCTTTTTGCTGTGTTGTTGAATTTGTTTAGGTAGTATTTTATTGAGGATTTTTGCATCATGTTTATTAGGGATATTAGCTTGTAGTTTTCTTTTTTTCATCGCATCCTTGCCTGGTTTTGGTATGAGGGTGACGCTGGCCTCATAGTATGAGTCTGGAAGAATTCTATCCGTTTCAATTTTTTTTGAAATAGTTTAGAAAGTATTGGTATTAGTTCTTCTTTAAATGTCTGGTAGAATTCAGCAGTAAAGGCTTCTGATCCCGGGCTTCTATTTGTTTGGAGATTTTTATTACTGATTTAATCTCGTTACTTGTTATTGGTCTATATAGATTTCCCATTTCTTCTTGGTGCAGTCTTGGTAGGTCATATGTGTCCAAGAATTTATCCATTTCCTCTAGGTTTTCATATTTATTGGTGTATAGTTGTTCATAATAGTATCTGATGATCCTTTTTATGTTGGTAGTATCAGTTGTGATGTCTGTCCCCTTTTGCATTTCTGATTTTATTTATTTCGGTTTTTTCTATTTATTTCTCGAAAAGAAATAAATAAGTTGGCTAATAGTTTGTCAATTTTCTTTATCCTTTCAGAAAAACCAACTTTTGGTTTGATGTTTTGTATTGTATTTTTAGTCTCAATTTCACTTATTTCTGCTCTGATTTTATTTTTTATTTTCTTCTACTGATTTTGGGTTTAGTTTATTCTTGCTTTTCTAGTTCCTTGAGGTGATTGTTAGGTTGTTTATTTGAAGTCTTTCTGTTTTTTTGATGTAGGCATTTACTACTATAAACTTTCCTCTTAATATTGCCTTAGCTGTTTCTCATAGGCTTTGGTATGCTGTGTTTCTGTCCTCATTTGTTTCAAGAAATTTTTAAATTTCCTTCTTAATCCCTTTTTTGATCCATTGGTCACTCAGCAGCAAGGTGTTTAATTTTCATATATTTGTGTAGTTTTCAATGTTCTTCCTGTTGTTGATTTCTTGTTTTATTCCATTATGGTCAGAAGAAATGCTTGATATGATTTCATTTTTTTTTTAGCTTGTTGAAACTAGCTTTGTGGCCCAGCATATGGTCAGTCCTGGAGAATGGTCCATGTGCTAATGAGAAGAATGTGTATTCTGCAGCTGTTGGCTGAAATGTTCTATAAATGTCTGTTAGGTCCATGTGGTCTATGGAGCCATTTAAATTTGATGTTTCTTTGTTGATTTTTTGTCTTAATGACTTGTCCAATGCTGCAAGTGGAGTGTTAAAGTTCCCAACTATTATTGTGTTGGCATCTATCTCTTCCTTTAGATCTGATAGTATTTGCTTTATATATATGGTTGTTCCAGTGTTGGGTGCATATATATTTATAATTTTTATACCCTTTTCCTATATTGATCCCTTTATCATTATGTAATGCCCTTCCTTGTCTCTTAGTACATATTTTGATTTAAAGTCTGCTTTATCTGGTATAAGTATGACTTCTCCTACTTAGTTGTGTTTTCCACTTGCGTGGAATATCTTTTTAAATTCCTTTATTTTCAGTCTATGTGTGCCTTTGCTGGTAAGGTGTGTTTCTTATAGGCAGCATATGGATGGGTCATGTTTTTTAATCCATTCAGCCAGTCTGTGTCTTTTAATTGGGGTATTTAATCTGTTTACACTCAAGGTTATTATTGATATGTTAGATCTTAATACTGCTTTTTTTGGTTGTTTTCTGGTTGCTTTGTGTATCCTTTGTTCCTTTCTTTCTCTCTTATTGTTTATCCTTACAGTTTGGTGGTTTCTTGTATTGATAAGATTTGATTCCTTTCTCGTTCTAATATTTGCATCTATTATACCAGAAAGTTTTATATTTTGGGGTGTTTAAATGATATTCATTATCATTCCTTCTCTTCTAGATGTAGGACTCCCCTGAACATTTATTGTAAGACTGGACTGGTGGTGATGAATTCCCTTAATTTTTGTTTATCTGAGAAAAACTTTATTTCTCCTTCACTCCTGAGGGACAGCTTTGCTGGGTTTAATATTCTTGGCTGGCAGTTTTTTTTCTTTCAGTACTTTGACTATATTATCCCATTCTCTTCTGGCCTGTAGGGTTTCTGTTGAAAAGTCTGCTGTTAGTCTAGTGGGAATTCACTTATAAGTGACTTGAAACTTTTCTCTTGCTGTTTTTAGAATCCTCTCTTTAACTTTTGACAATTTGACTACAATGAGTCTTAGAGATGACCTATTTGGGTTGAATCAATTTGGGGACCTTTGAGCTTCCTGGATTTGGATGTTTGTATCTTTCCCAAAACTAGCAACATTTTTAGCTATTATTTCATTAAATATGTTTTCAATATCTTTTTCGTTTTCTTCTCCTTCTGGAATGCCCATAATTTAAATATTGTTTGCTTAATAGTATCCCATATATTTTGTAGGCTTTCTTTGTTTTTTAAAAATTCTTTTTTCTTTGTTTTTTGTCTTCCTGAGTTATTTCAAAACAGCTGTCTTCAAGATCAGAAATTTTTTCTTCTGTGTGATCTAGTTTGTTTTCAAGACTTTCTGCTGTGTTTTTTATTTCATTCAGTCAATTCTTCAATTCCAAGATTTCTGTTTGATTTTTAAAATTTCTATCTCTTTGTTAAATTTCTCATTCAGATCATGGATTGTTTCTCTGGTTTCATTGAATTGTCTGTCTGTATTCTCTTGTATCTCATTGAATTTCTGTAAAACTATTAATTTGAATTCCTTTTTCAGCAGTTTGACAATTTCCAAATCTTTAGAATCAGTTACTAGAATATTATTGTGTTTCTTTGGTGGTGTCATGTTTCCTTGTTTTTCATGTTTCTTGCTTCCCTGTGTTGATATCTGTTCATCTGGTGGAACTGTTACCTCTTTGAATACTGTAGAGGACTTGCATGGGGAAGGACTTTCACCTGAAAATGTGTCTTTGGGTTTGATTAGGTAGAGTACAAGACTGCTAGACAGGACTGCAGTGGGGAGGCCCAGCCAGCCACTTCTTGGGAAGTGGGCAAGGCTGCTAGTTGGGGCTGCAGAGGAGGTCAGCCAGTTGCTTCTCAGGCATAGCACACAACCACAGAGCAGGCTTGCTGATAGGGGGTCCATCTAGCTGCTTCTAGGGCAGCAGGTGTGGGCACTACATGGGGCCATGGAGAGGGACCAGCCAGCTGCTTCTCAGGTAGTACTTGATGTTGCTAAGTGTGACTGTTGAGGGCAAGACCTCATACTTTTCTAGGAGGGCATGGATGTCCTTTACTTTCACTGGCTTGGTAGTGGTGGTAGGGGGTGTTCATTAGGGTAGGAACTCATGAGCTGTTTTTCTGGGTTTGGAGCTTGGAGAAACAGAACTCAACCTACTGGTTGTGGGGTGGTCTGCCTGTCTGATCTCTGGCCAGGGATGTGGGCGTGTGCCAGTTCAGCAGGCCTGGGATTGGCTTCCCAGATGTGTAGATCTTGAGTCACAGCTGCCCTTGCATCCGTGCCTCAAGCTGCTGGGGTCAGGGCATTGTAGCCTCTACTGTGAGTGTGCTGGGTTGACCAAAGAGCCTTAAGGCTGAGGAAGCACCATGAGTACTGGCCCTGGGTCAGGGCATGCTCCCATAGCCACTCTGGTTCAAAAATGGTGCCTAATTGCATAGGTTTGAGTCATGAGGGTGGGGGTGGAGAAAGCACTATATCTTCCTCTTCTAGAGCAATGCAGTGCATGTATTCTAGGCACTCCCCACACTCGGCTCTGGGATTGCAAGGGCTGTGGAATTTCCTTGCAGTAGGAACTCCAAGCCTGTGTGATGAGGATGAGGGTTGATGTGTATCCTCTGTCTACCTTTTTCCCCTGCAAGGGAAAGTTTCTCCTGCTCTGATCCCAGTGGTGGAGATTTGGCATCTGAGGCTTGTGTTTCTCTCTCCTTTCTGTGCTGTCATCCTGGGCTTTTATGTTCCACAGGGATCTCACCAGTCTCTTGCTGCACTCCTATTCTCTCCCACAGATACTCCCATCAATATTTAGCTTTTAGTTGTTCTGTGCTTTTTTGTGAGAAGAACGTGCCCTGGGCACCTCTAGTCAGCCATGTTGGTCTGCCTTATTTAACATAATTTAACTTTCCTCTCAAATAACTGTATTACAATTTGACACATTTACAAATAGTATTTGCCAAGTGACTGATTGAATTTACTTTTGAGCTTTTAATAGTTTTGGCTACAGATGTAGCTATAAGTTTGGACTTTCCAGTATTTATTGTTAACCTTTGCCCTTTTTTGAATACAGTTTGATGTACGGTTTCCTTCTAATAGAAGAATGGCCTCTTCAGTCAGTCATCCTCTTTGTTCACGCTTCATTGGGAGGCACCTGCACTGAAGTAGGACAGGAAGAAAGTTGGGGACATGGGCTGAGCCAGCCAGACTCATAGAATCAGGGGCCAGGACATGTCTCATTGATTTGTGTGGCTATGCTCCTGGCAACATCCCAATGAAATAAAGTCATATTGTTTCCAGGGACTTAATTTCTTCCAGTGTGAAAGAACCATAGGAAACACAAGGTGGGAAAAGAGGAAGGAAATTAATGATTCAATTTAATGAGATCAATTGTGAACACTAGGGTTTTGTTCAAATGAGTTGTTTGTTTGCTTGTTTTGGTAGCCATCATCCTCATAGATACCTCACTTACTCTACAGTATATATTATCTCACTTCTGAGGGTTTTCTTCTGATGTTTAATGACTCGTGGCTGTAGTTAATGCTGGTTGCAGTGTCTGGTAGTATAATTTAGAGATGCTTTCTGTTCTATTGTTGAGACATTAAAATCGAAAATTCGAACCCAGAAATCATTTCTCTGGGGATGCACATATGTGATTATACCTCATAAGCGGCCTGTCAACATCTTCTTCTCTGCCTTTCCTTGGGAGAGATTTTGTCTCCTGATGCAGTTTTGAATGAGAGTTTCATGAGTGCTGAGTCCCGTAGCTTTTACAGTAAAATATTTGCCCAAATGAAGTCATCCTCCTTTGAAATTTAAGATTTCCCTCTGAAAATACAGCTAAATCTGTAAGCTGTGAAGAATCATAATAATTCATTTAGAGATACCTTTTAGGCAGCTGGAACTTCTGGGAATGTTTTGGATTACAGATTTTGTGAATTTAGGCAGGCTGAAGAGCTCTGCCCCCAGATAAAGTAGCCCTTAGAGAATTTGCCATATTCAAAGGTGAGAGAGATTATGGGAAGTGGGTTTATTGATAGAGTTAGTTAATCAAGATATTATTTTGGGGACCTTTTAATAATTAACATTTTTTGCATGCATTGATAAAGTTGGAAAATATTTACTCTGAAGTAATGGGACTACAATTTTCTCAAATTTAGCCTAAATAATAAAGTTACCATTTATAATGCTACACTATACTATAGTAATACTATACAGGTAATGCTATGAGACTGATTTGTTACCTTCTCTATTCTTCTTAGTTCAGAAGGCAAGAAGAGATGTTTCATAATCTGTCTTTGAAATTGTTTTGTTTTTCCCAGTAAGACCATGATTGTCCATATGTTTCTCTAAGGAACGTCCTCTTGAATAGAAGTGGCTTCTTTGATCATGAAAGCAAAAGAGATCTTCCACGTGCACAGAGTGGAAGTGATGACCCTCCATTTGGGAAATAATCTCCTGTTATGTAAATGGGGCCATCCCCACATTGTTGTTCATTGGCCGTAGGGGGTGTGAGGCCAGAGGTGCCATGCTGGCTGCTGGACCCTGGGACCCAGGTCTCCAGAGCACAGCACTGCTGCCTTTACATCTTTTTCACTTTGGACTGCCATTCCTTTAGCTACTTCTTTAAAAAGTATAAAAACACCCTCTTCTCCTTCCTTTCCTTTTTCCCTACCTCTCTCTCCTTCCCTTCCTTTCTTTTCTCCTTCAAACTTTAGTGAGTACATTCATCCATGCTAGAGAGTGTGGCAGGCATTAGGACATAAGTGATCCCTTGAGATGATGACCATGGCATGGTCCTTCAGACCATGAAGGAGGAAATGCAGGGTTGGGTAGAAACATGACATGTTGAGTTTTAAGAGCTGGGAGCACATGTCAAGCCCCTGGTACAGTGCTTGATGCATAATAGCCTGAGATACTAACTAAATGGAAGCCACTCTCAGGGTCTCCTCTGGTCATGAGACCTTGGGCAAGCCCTCCACCATCTGGGCCTATATTTGCTCTTCTGACAGGGATATGGTTGGCTAAGATGACTCTGGATGTTGCTTCCCACAGCGGAAGCTGTTGGTATCTTGTGCATGTATCCCGGGCACTCACCTGATGGCAAGTGCCGGCTAAGAACACATGCAGCTCTTTCTTTCTGGTCACGGGAGCATGCTCGGCCATCACAGGACAAGCTTCAGAAGTGGCAGACTGTTCATGACTCTGGGATCAGCCCTCAATTGATGATGTATGGGGAAGTGGTGGGCAATTCCAAAATCACTCTTCCAGGAAAACCCTGACCTCCATAACTGTAAGAGAATAAATGTGTGCCATTTTTTTTTCCTTTTTTGTCTTTTTTTTGTGACCGGCAACGGATCGCAACCCTCAGTGTTGCGCCCGTACCGGACCGGGACCAGCAACGGGATCACAACCCTCGGTGTTGCCCCCGCACCTCGCTCAGCCAGTGAGCGGCCGGTCTGTATGTGGGATCCGAACCCTCGGCGGGAGCACCGCCGCGCTTCCCAAGCAGCGCACTGTAGCAGTGCGCCACCGGGCCGGCCCCAATGTGTGCCATTTTAAACCACTAAATTTGTGGTAATTTGTTATAGCAGCAACAGGAAACTAATAGTCCTCCTAAATAAACCCTTCATGAATTTTTGCTTTAACATCTGCTTCTGGGGGAACCCAAATTAAGACACTTCCCAATCTGACATTGTATGCTTATTTCTATCTCAGTTAAAATATCAATCATTCATTAAGCAATTAGTTATTGTGTACTTCTGTATGCTTGATGTTGCTCTAAGACTACATGAAATGAACTCAGCCCTTTCCTGAATTGAGCTGAAAATCTAAGAGTAGAAACAAGAAATGCCATGAAAATTCTAGCATGTGCCTTGTACTGAGTGCTTTTTCTCTCAATTGTCAAGTAATTTTAAGTATTTATTAATCATCCCTATAACCTTGATCGGAACATCAAGTATACAAATATATGTCACACATACATATCACACACATAGTGTATGTAAATATATGTCATAGTCGCTGCCAACAGAAAAAGCAAATTCTCAAATCTAATTTTTGATGAAATGACAGTATCTTCCTAAAAGATGCCAATCTCATTTTGTCAGTAGAAAAAAAGGAAGAAGAACAAGGAGTTCTAAGTGAAAACAATGCTGGGATCCCATTTTAGGGAAACTGAAGCACTGATCTCACCTTCTAGATTTCCATAAAAAGCATGGAAAGTTCATTTTGTTCCCAAGGAAATTCACTGTTATTCAGCTCCTGAACCATCAGCACACTTAAAAAATTATAATGAAAACATTGAACTTTCAGGAAGAGGGAACAGACCTATAGTTACTAGAGGTGGGAGAGGGGGAGGGGGAGGAAGGATAGGGAGTGATTGGTAGGGGACACAAAAAGTGATTACAATTTGTAATGATGAACATGCTAATAACACTGATTCGATCAACACATACTGTACACAATTACTGACAGTCAACCCTGTACCCAATAAATATGTATTTTTTTAAAAAAGAATCTTTAAAACAAAACTAAATTACAATGTACTGCAGTATTTTCGCTGTGAAATATATTGAAAGAAAGTTGAAGTCAAATTCACAAGATATGAGTGAGAATCCTGAATCTGTCATTTCATAAAGGCACATGCTCTCAGGCAAAGATGTAACTGTTCTGAACTGCTGCTGTTGAATAACAACAGCCATGGAAGCCTCAAAAATCAGTCAGCCATGGGAAGCGAGCACATACTAACATCCCAAGTCTTTCTCTATTTTGTATTGTTGAGTATCCACAAGTCCTCCAGAGGGGACAAATACTGTGTCTTTATAAGGTGGAAGGGACAAAAGGGAAAAGGGGCCTAACCTAGTTCCTTCCAGCTCTCTTATAAGTCACTAATTGATTCTGCCCTCATGCCTAATCACTTCCAAAAAAGACCCCACCTCTTAACACCACCACAGTGGGGGTTAAGCTTCTTTTTTATTTTAATTTTCTTTAATTTTTTAATTTATTCATTTTATTTTTTTATATTATATTTTATTTTATTTTGTCCAAATACAATGTGGTTGATTATTGTGGCCTATCACCGAAACCTCCTTCCCTCCTCCCTCTCCCCCCTCCCTCCCAACAGTATCCTTTCTGTATGCTTGTTGGATCAATTTTAAATTGACACATAACATTGTATGTTTTTGTCATGTACAACATGATGTCTTGAAGTGCATATACATTGTGGAATGGTTAAATCTAGCTAAATTAACAAATGCATTATGTCATGTAGTTATCATTTTTGGGGTAAGAGCACATAACATCCACTCCACATTTTTCAAGAATGCAATATGTCATCATTAACCATAATCATCTTGGAGTACAATAGATCGCTTGAAATTTATTCCTTCTATCTAATTATGTATCCTTTGATCATCATCTCCCCAATCCCTTCCTCCTCGCTAACCACCCCAGCCCCTAGTAACCACTATTCTACTTTCTACTTCCCAGGGATCAACTTTTTTAGGTTCCACATGTAAGTGAGATCATGTCATATTTGCCTTTCTGTGTCGGGCTTATTTCACTTAACATAATGTCCTCCAGGTTCATCCATGTTAGGGGACAAAAACATTCAAACTGTAACAAGGCATACAATTTAAATAACTGTTTTAAATAACTTAAAATTATAGATTTAGTATTTGTAAATCGTGCATCAAAGTAATAGTGGCTCTTTCTAAGATGCCAGCACCACAGAGATGATATGAGTGTGGGCTATGTAGACAGATCTGTATAAATTCCAAGAACTACCATTTACTTGCCCTGATTTCCCAAACCTCAGTTTCTGCACTGTGAAATGGAGCATAATAATAGTATCCTTGGTTGCATCGAGAGACTGAAATGACAACACATATGTAATCTTTGTCATGGTTCCTGCGACACTATAATCACTCAATTGTTAACCACCACCATGACCATCATTATCATCATCATGCTGTCATCATTGCCAGCTGTCAGCCCAGATGGCTGGTATGTATGAGCATTAAACATACTATCAAATATTGATAATTTCATATCAATAACATAAAACATGTTCATTTATCAAACAAGCAGAAAAATTATTCTATGATCTAAGTTTAACTCGCATTTGCTTCTGAAATCTCTTCTGTAGATCTGTAAATGCAATACTTGGTAATTTTTGGATCTTTTGGAGACTTCAAAATCAGAGATGAGGATGTTTTTCTCTGCCCTTCCTGTAATTTAGAGTTTGTCCTCTTGGTTCTGATTCTTTCAATAACTTAAATGGAGATACATTTAATGCCGGAGCTCATGAGACTTCCTGTCACTATCAGAGCCCTTCTCTCAACTTACCCTTCTCCTTTTTCCTCTCAGTTCAAGACCCAATATCATAAGGTCTGTAATACATGTTTCATTTTACTGATACTCCAGACTTAAGCTCGCAGTAAACAAGAAATTTATTTTTAGGTTGTTTTTTTTTTTTTTTTTTTTTTTTTGCTCTGCATTTTAATCAGAGCTTTTCTCTTTCTGCTTTTTTACCACATTCCTAGGCTTCTGATAATCCAACTTGTTGAATGTGAGAAAAATAAATATCATGAGAAGTCTTTGTGGCAGCCAACCCAAGTGTCTGTTGAGTCCTCTGTGGAAGGAAGCCTGAGACTCCTGGGTGACTTAAGCAGAAATTTGAATGAAGTATGATGGACAGAGGTAGCAGGAGGAACCTCCAAGACTGTTTATAAGCAGCATATGCTAAAGAATGTGTGAGGCTACTGAGACCTCAATTAGGATACAGGATGTGTGGTTGAGAGAGGCCTCCATGGTGCAGACATCCACCTGCTCCAGCTTCTGCTGAAGTCAGCAATCGAAATGCTCATGGTCCAATCATTGTCCAGTTGGTGCTAGAGTCAGAGCTTTGGTTTTATCACCTTATGTGGATTTTATGTATTACTAAAACGTAAACTAGAGGAGAGAAATATCTAATTAACAAAACCTTCTGAAATCCTTCTAGCACTGGTACTTTCCCCTAACACCTAATCTAGCCACCCACTCCATCCTTTACAATTTAATGTGCCTCTTCGGATTTCCATGTCAACCTTTCAGCATCTATAGCATTCCCCTTGCCTAAAACAGGTTTTCTCAACTGTGACACTTTTGATGTTTGGGGCCAGAAAATTATTTGTTGTGGAGGCTGTCCTATGCATTGTGGGATGTTTAGCAGCATCTCTGAATTTTACTTACTAGATGCCAGAATCCCCTCCCCAGGTTAGGACAATGAAAAATGTTTCCAGACACTGCCAAATGTCACCAGTGAATCAGAAATCTCTGCACTTGAGAACCACTGGTCTAACAACCCTTCTTTACTCTGCTCTAATGATCCTCCCTGCTCTCCTTTATAACTCTGCTCAAAGCTCACCTGTAAAAAACGATGAATTAATGAATGCATCCCACCCAGCTCTGAACATTCCCATCACTGGGCACCTTCTGTCCTGCTGGGCCTAGATATAGGCTTTACCAATTATATATTTGCCATAGCTCCCATTTGTAATGTTGATATTTTTTATTTATTTTTTAATTTTAGTTTATCAATATGCAATGTAGTTGATTTTTGTGTCCCTTTATCAATTCCTCCTTTACCCCCTTTTTCTCCCCCCACCCGTTAACATCATATCTGCTCACTTAACAAGTTCAAGGAATTATTCTGATTGTTATGTCTTCTTTATTCCCCACATTTATTTGTTTGAATTTTTATTTAATAAGTCAGTATTTGTTATTCCTTCTGGAAGCAAGGAAAGAATAATGATATTTCATTTAAAAGAAATCTCTCCACAGTTTCTACTAGCATACTCTTCATACCATAGACTCAGTAATATTTCGATTCAATGAGTAGAACTACAATTTTCTATTACTAACAAGTTGCATTGTTTGATTTTTATTTATTTCTTTTACCATTATAGAATTGCCTCAGGATACAGGAGAATAAACTTTTAGAATCTCTATTACAAGAAAGATACAAGGAGTTGTAATTTCTTTCAATATGCTGGGAACTTCCAATGTATTCATTAGGTGAGGAATGCATTTCTTTTTTGTTTTTTTCTTTCTATTTTTTTTGTTTTTCTGTATTTGCCAAGCACCTTACTAGGGGCATTATTTCATTTAACCTCACAAAACCCTATAGGATAAAATATTATCCTTATTTTATTTTATTTTTTTTAATGCTTATAGATACCATTTTTAAAATTTTTCATTTTATTCTATTTTTTTATCAATATACAATGTACTTGATGTTCATGTCCCTTTGCCTATTACTCCTTCCCCCTCTCTCTCCCCTTCCCACCCATCGACATCATATCTGTTCACTTGTCTGAACAAGTCCAAGGAACTGTGATTATTGTGTCTTCAACCCAACCCCCACCCCACCATTTGTATTTTGTATTTATTAGTTTATTTTTAGCTCCCACAAATAAGTGAGAACCTGTGGTATTTCTATTTCTGTGCCTGACTTATTTCACTTAATATAATTTTTTCTAAGTCCATCTGTGTTGCTGCAAATGGTAGTATTTAATTCTTTTTTATAGCAGAGTAGTTTTCCATTGTGTAGATATACCACAGTTTCTTTATCCACTCATTTGATGATGAACATTTGGGCTGTTTCTAACTCTCGGCTATTGTAAGTACTTCTGAAATAAACATTGGAGTACAGGTATCCATTCAACATGATGATTTCCATTCCTCTGGTCATATTCTCAGCAGTGGAATAGCTGGATCATAAGGTAGATCTATCTATAATTGTTTGAGGAAACTCCATACCATTTTCCACAAAGGCTGCACCATTTTGCAGTCCCACCAACAGTGTATAAGGGTTCCTTTTTCTCCACAACCTTGCCAGCATTTATCATTCTCAACTTTTTGGATATTAGCCATCTTAACTGAAGTGAGGTGATATCACAGTGTGCTTTTGATTTGTATTTCCTGAATGCTGAGTGATATTGAACATTTTTTCATGTGTCTGTTGGCCATTCATATATCTTCCTTTGAGAAATGCCTATCAGCTCCTTTTCTCATTTTTAAATTGGGTTACTTGTTTTTTTGCTGTAAAGTTGTTTGAGTTCCTTGTATCTTCCGGATAGTAATCCTTTGTCAGATGTATATTTTGCAAATATTTTCTGCCATTCTGTTGGTTGTTTTTCACTCTGTTAATTGTTTATTTTGTTGTGCAGAAGCTTTTTGGTTTGATATAATCCTATTTGTTTATTTTTCCTTTGGTTGCCTGTGCTTTGGGGGTCATATTCATGAAGTCTGTACCCAATCCTACTGCCTGGAGTGTTTCCCTTATATTTTCTTTAAGGAGTTTTGTTATTTCAGGGTGTATATTTAATTCTTTAATCCATTTATAGTTGATTTCAGTATATGGTGAGAGGTATGGGTCTAGTTTCATTCTCCAGCATATGGATATCCAGTTTTCCCAGCACCACTTGCTGAAGAGCCAGTCTCTTCCCCAGTGTGTAGACTTGGTGCCTCTGTCAAAGATCAGATGGCTACAGGGGGTATGGGTTGATTTCTGGATTCTCTATTATATTCCATTGATCCATGTGTTTGTTTCTATGCCAGTGCCATGACATTTTGTTTATTATAGCTTTGTAATATAGTTTAAAGTCAAGTAGTGTTATGCCTCCAGCTTTATTTATTTTGCTCAGAATTGTTTTGGATATTCATGGTCTATTGCTATTCCATATAAATGTTAAGATAGTTTTTACCATTTCAGAGAAAAATGCCATTGGAATTTTGATGGGAATTGCATTGAATTTGTAGATCACTTTGAGTACTATGGACATTTTCACAATGTTAATTCTTCCAATCCAAGAGCATGGGATATCTTTCCATCTTCTTGTGTCCTCTTTAATTTCTCTCAACAGTGGTTTGTAATTCTCATCGTAGAGATTTTTCACATCCTTGGTTAACTTTATTCCTAAGCATTTTATTTTATTGGTGGCTATTGAAAACGGGCTAGCTTTCTTGATTTCTTTTTCTGCATGTTCACTGTTGGAGTATAGAAATCCTACTGATTTTTGTGTGTTAATATTGTGTCCTGCAACTTTTCTGAAATCATTTATCAACTCCAGGAGTTTTTTCGTAGAGGCTTAAGGCTGTTCAATATATAGGATCATGTCATCTGCAAACAGGGACAGTTTGATTTCATCTTTTCCGATCTGGATGCCCTTTATTTCCTTCTTTTCTCTGATAGCTCTGGCTAGTTCTTCCGACACTAAGTTTAATAGGACTGGTGAGAGTGGGCATCCTTGTCTAGTTCCTGTTCTTAAGGGAAAAGCTTTTCCCCATTCAGGGTGATATTGGCAGTGGGCTTATCATATATGGCTTTCATTATGTTGAGTTTCTTTCCATCTATACCTAAATTGTAAAGTGTCTTCATCAAGAATTAATGTTGATTTTCATCAAATGCTTTTTCAGACTCTATAGTGATGGTCATATGGTCTCTGTTTTTTATTTTATTGATCTGGTGTATCACATTTATTGAATTGTAATTACCAATTGTGGTTACCAACCTTGCATCCCTGGGATGAATCCCACTTGATCATGGTGGAAAATTTTGTCTATGTGTTGCTATATTCTGTTAGCTAGTATTTTATTGAAAATATTTGCATCTATATTCATCAAGGATATTGGCCTGTAGTTTTCTTTTTTGTTGTATCTTTGTCTGATTTGGGTATCAGTGTGATGTTTGCATCATAGAATGAGTATGGGAGAAAGACCTCTGTTTCAATCTTTTGGAATAGTTTGCAGAGAATTTGTATAAATTTCTCTTTGAAGGTTTGGTAGAATTCTGCAGTGACCCCATCTGGTCCTGGGATTTTCTTAGTGGGGAGCCTTCTGATAACAGCTTCAGTCTCTTTTACTATTATGGGTCCGTTCCAATTTTCTGTCTCCTTGGCTCAATTTTGGTAGTTTGTGTGTCCAGAAATTTATCCATTTCCCCCAGAATTTCAAATTTTTGTTGGCATATAGTTGTTTATAGTCTCTAATGATTTCTTGTATTTCTGAGGTATCAGTTGTAATATCACCTTTTCATTTCTAATTATTGTTATTTAGGTCTTCTCTGTTCTTTTTTTAGTTAGCTTTGCTAATGGTTTGTCAATTTTATTTATCTTTTTCAAAAACCAACTTTTTGTTTCATTGATCTTTTGTATCCTTTTTTGTGTTTCTATGTCATTAAGTTCTGCTCTGATCTTTGTGATTTCTTTCCATCTGCTAGCTTTGAGTTTGGATTGTTGTTGTTTTTCTAGTTCTTTAATGTGAAGTGTTATGTTGTTTACTTGCCGTCTTTCCAGTCTTCTGAAGTAAGTATTTAATGCAGTAATTTTTTCCCTTAGTACTGCTTTTGCAGTATCCCACAGGTTTTAGTATGATGTTTCTCTATGTTCATTATCTTCAATAAATTTTTTGATTTCCTGTCTAATTTTGTTGGACCCATATGTCACTAAGTAGAATGCTGTTTAATTTCCATGTGTTTACAGTTTCCAGATTTTCATTTGTTATTCATTTCTAATTTTAATCCATTGTGATTTGAAAAATTTCATGGAATAATTGTAATTTTTTTGAATTTGTTGAGACTTGATTTGTTTCCTAACATGATCTCTCCTGGAGAATATTCCATGTGCTGATGAGAAGAATGAATATTCTGAGGTTGTTGGATGGAATGTTCTGTAGATATCTGCCAAGTCCAATTGGTCTAAAGTGTTGTTTAAATATTGTGTTTCTCTGATGTTTCTTTGCCTAGATGATCTGTCCAATATTGAGAGTGGGGTGTTCATGTCCCCTGATATTATGGTATTAGTGTCTGTCTCATTCTTTATGTCTAATAGTGTTGTCTTTATAAATCTGGCTGCTCCAACGTTGAATGCATATATTTTTATGATTGTTATGTCTTCTTTATGCAAAAATCCCTTTGTCATTTTACAGTGGCCTTCTTTATCTCTTGTTATGGTTTTTTGTTTAAAGTCTATTTTATCTGATTAAAGAATAGCTACTTCAGCTGGTTTTTCATTTCTATTTGCATTTTGTATCCTTTTCCATCCTTTCACTCTTAGTCTATGTGTGTCTTTAAAGTTGAGGTGTGTCTCTTGAAAGCAGCATATCGTTGGGCCCACCTTTTTAAGCCAGTCAGTCAGTCTGTATCTTTTGATTGGGGAATTTCATCCTTTTACATTAAGAGTTGTTATTGAAAAGTGTTGATTTACTCCTAGCATTTTATTGATCTTTGGATGTCTTACGTATCTTTTGTTCCTCCCTTTCTGATTTACTGTTTGTCTTTTGTGTTCATTGGTTTCTTGGGTTGATATATAAACATTTTTTTTCTCTTTATTGTTAGCATTTTTATTTTACTAGTCAGTTTTGGTTTTTTCCCTTTGTATTTATGGCAGTGGTGGTTGTTTTTCAGGTACCAAACCCAGTTTTCCCTTGAGAATTTCTGGTAAAGCTGGTCATGTGGTAATGAACTCCTGCAGTTTTTCTTTGTCTGAGAAATATACTATTTATCCTTCATTTCAGAAGGATAGCCTTGCTGGGATAAAGTATTCTTGGCTGGCAGTTTTTGCCTTTTAGAATTTTGAATATATCATCCCATGCTTTTCTGGCTTTTAGGGTTCCCAACAAAACGTCTGATGTTAGTCTGATTGGGGCTCCCTTATAGGTGACTTGATGCTTCTCTCCTGCAACTTTTAAGATTTTCTCTTTGTCCTTGAGTTTGCCAGTTTGACTGTAACACATCTTGGAAAGGACCGTTTGGGGTTGAACATGTTTGGGGATCTTTGAGCTTCCTGAATCTGAAGATCTGTGTCTTTGCCTATACCTGGGAATTTTTCTGCCATTATTTCATTGTGTATGTTTTCAATGCCATTTCTTCCCCTTCTGGAATACCCATGATTTGGATATTTGAGTGCTTAAGATTGTCTCTTATATCTCTTAGATTTTCTTCAGTGTTTTTAATTCTTTTTTCCTTTTTTTTTTTTTGTCTGCCTATCTGCCTGTATTATTTCAAACAGCCCATCTTCAAGGTCAGAAATTCTCTCTTCTGCTGCTTTGCAAGCCGGCTGGTCAAACTGTCTGTTGTGTTTTTTATTTCATTGAATGAATTCTTCAGCACTGCAATCTCTACTACATTCTTTTTCAGGGCATTGATTTCTTTGTACATTTCTTCTTTCAGGTCCTGTATACTTTTTCTCATTTCATTGTGTTGTCTAACTGAGTTTTCTTGTATCTCATTTAATTTCCTTAGAATTGTTACTCAAAATTACTTGTCAGTCAATTCAAGGGCTTCCTGTTCTATAGGATCTAGAGCTTGAGAGTTATTATTACCCTTTGGTGGTGGTATACTGTCTTGATTTTTCATATTTCTGGTATCTTTCCTTTGGTGTTTAGTTATTGTGGCAGGGGATTTCATGGCCCACTTGTTCAACCGTAATGTTTGGCTAGGATCTTGCTGGGACTGCCAATTTGGCATGGCTGCCTAGGTGCCTATGGGCAGGAGGCTTGGGCCTCTCTGGGCTGCAGGGACTTGCCTGGGCTGGGAGTCCTGCAGTGGTACCTATTTGTTCTGGTGTGGGTACTTCAGTACATGTGGGCCTGGCAACTCTTGGGCCTCTATGGGGGCCTCTCTGTGTGGCATTCACTGGGCTGGCCTGGGAGTCCCACAGTGTTGCCTACCTACCCCAGCGTAAGTGCCTTGGGGCACATGTGCCTGACAGCTCTTGGGCCTCTCTGAGGGCCTCTCTGGGTGGCACATACTGCTGATGAATACATTTCTAAAGTAAAAGTCTCCAGCATGCTTTGCATCACTGTAGCTTTCACCTACATGACATGTGCCTGGGTATCTTGACACCACCCTATATTTGCTACAGATTCAACATTTATTTCATGTGCGATTGATAGATTGCTCTTCTAGGTCCTTCCTGGTATTTAATTTTGTGATACCTATGTTTAACAGACACTGCCAATGTGTTCTCATGTTCCCTCAGCATTAGCTCTACACTTGAAAGGCTGCTTACTGGGAACACCTAAATCTTTGCCCTTGAGGGCTTTCTGACAGTGAGAGGTGCTGGGGAGTTAATGGCCATGAAAGCAGCCCCCACAGCCAGGGGTGGATGGGGAGTTGGTTGATAGCAGCTACAGCTTCCTACTTCTTCAGTTGAGTCAACTCTGAGACATGTCCTGTACTGTCTCCCAGTGTTAACCACTGGGAGTGAGCCCAAGGGGCCCACAGAAGTAACTTGTGTGATGATACACCTCTATTGATTTCTTTCCCTTTTGTCTCACTTCTCAAATAAACTACTTACACTCAAATCTGTGTCTCAAGGTCCACTTGTAGGAGAACCCAAACCAAGGCTCCATGTTACAAACATGGCAATTCAATATGTTTAGAGAAATCTTGAGCTAATTCAGAAACATTTGTCCATGAAATGCTGTTGATCAGTGTTGTTACCACGTGGTCTACACTCTGGGTGGATGAGACTGTGTCAGGAATGGCTGCATGCTGATGATTATGTCTGTGATGATGTAGACATTGTTGTTTCTTTTGGATTTGTTCTGAGTAAAGCTTTGGAAATGCTGTTTTCCCACAAGTTCCACAACTGTTTCAACATTTTAGAAATTGTTTGAGCATGCTCTAAGCCACAACTTTGAAAGTCAAACAGTTTGGTTAATGATATTATTTTAACAATTTTGTTTTGTTTTTAATTTTGGCTTTTGTTATGCTCTGCAATACGTTTCTGCTGTAATGGCCTTAACTTACTTTGTCTAGGGCTTTGCAGTGCTCATGGAGGTACTTTGTCAACATTTTTCTGTGATACGATTACAATGAATTTTTACTTGTGATTCTTTGTATTCTAAACCTCTTGTGCATATAGTATTTCATTTAATCCTCACAAAACCCCTGAATAATAGGATTATAGTCACAGGTTAATGAAAGAGGAAATTGAGTTCCAGAGAGTTTAAGCAAGTTTCTGTTCAGTACTTTTATCTTGTCATGGATTAACACAAAAGTTTTATTAATGTGATCAGCAATTCTGCAAAGACATCTAAGTGGGAGAATGTAATCTCCAAAGGAAGCCGGGTATGGAGAGCTTAGGGATGAATGGGTACAGACCTTGGCAATGGCCCTAGAATCTTGTCTTCTTTTAGATTTGTTAAGGAGGACACAAGAAGATGGAAAGACATTTCATGCTCTTGGATTGGAAGAACTAACATTGTGACAATGTTTATATTACCCAAAGTCTCCAAGAAATAAAGATATCAGAGAGGCAGCTACTTTATTCCTCCCAAAATTAGTTTAAACAATGGTATTTTTTAAAAAGGTGTTTGTAGTCATTGCAAAATCGTGTCACAATAAGTCATGTCCTATCTTCTTGCTCAGTGGTCAGCTGACATAGTATGTAAATAGGAATAAGTTATATTCTATTAAAATTTCAAGTGGCTATTTCTAATGGCATGAAAGGCCTATTAAGAGGAGGGACTGGAGGTTCAATCAGAGGAAAGAACAAACAGTTCTCACAAAAAAGAATCATATTGCCAACTTCCAGATATCATTAGTAATGGGAACAATAATCTCAAAAGTGGGCTAGTGGTAAAAAATTGTTTAAGTTTACGGAAAATATAGCTGAACGTTAAATATTCATCAGAAAGAGATGTAGGCAGACTCTTTTAATGAACGTACAGCAAAACCCCATGCAAAGTTGTCAGTGATCAGTAAAGGCTAAAAAGCTTTGCTCAGGGTGCTAGGGCAATTGAATTAGCATGTAATTTGGTCTCTTCAGAAATGCATATTTTTATTGGAATATACTGGAAATTTTTCTTTTAAATTTGGTCTATTTTCATTTGACAGTATTATAACAGTTCTCCCTATCTATATTAGCAGTGTTAAGCAGAATAAGAACGAGTTCATTAGGAACCTGATGTGAAAGCTGATAAATTAGTCATAAGGACCATCTTGGGGACAAGTGATTTAATAGCTTAGAAGTCCTATCACTAAATTGGGAATCTCGTTGGAAGCAGAAATGAGCATACCAGTGTCCTTTTTTTTTTTTGTCTTTTAATTTTCATAGTATGGGCTGTGCTCAAAGTTTACCTTTAAGACATTTTGTGAATTGGTCATCATTGAATAACTAGCTTTTGGGTCAGAATAGCACTTAAGAAATTAACGGCTATTGACAGTGTTGAACTTAGTTTCTCTTAGCTAATGCAATCAAGAGCAAATCTATATTTTTAGAATATATCTGGAGAGATTTTTAAAGTGTAGAATTACCTGGTATGCTTCATTATAATACAGTATCCTGGCCTTAACGGAGAATTAAGAAATCAGAATCTCTGGGGTTGGGCTCAGAAATTTCCAAATTAAACAAATACGGCAGATAATTCTGGCATAAACTATTATTTGAAAACTATCCCACACTGATAGATCCCAAATCCATGCTGATAGAAGGACATCTAATCCATCTGGTAACTACTTCCTATTGTCAAAACACAAGTGGTACTTAAGGTAAAGGGCTGAATCTTACTTGTATAGACATTAGACCAGTTCTTTCACTTCACAAAGCAAGGATTAAAGCCCAGTTAAGTTAATTCCTTGCCTAAATTCATTGGAAGTGGGATTGAGACAAGAACTTGATTCAACTCCAGATTCAATGCTCTTTCCATCACTGATAAAAAATGAATGAGAGTGAAGTTTGAAAATATTAAGTGTCTGAGTAAAGCAAAATAGTTGCAGAAGGACAAAATGATGCAGATTATCAGATTTACTGATTTTATTCAAAATTATTTTTCAATATGTACAGTGTAAATAAGGATTCATATACTCTGAGATTTCTAGGCTTTTCTTGGCATAGTTTAGAGGCTACACTGTAAATCAAAATAACCTTGAAATCTTACATTTAGAGGTGTTTGATAATAATGATTCACAGCTACAAATGTTTTTATGTGACTTTCATTTTTTAGAGCATATTTTGCTATTTTTATACTGAGGCAGTTTATGTATAGCAGTCTCATTAAGGAACTTGTGAAAAAAATGATATCAACTAGTCATTCAGACATTTTAATATTAGCCAGACACTGTTATGTATTCTTTGTATAATCATGTACTGCAAAGATAATGATTTATTAGTAAAATATGGTAATCTGGTTGTCAGTTTTAACCTCTACATCCTTGAAAATACCACATTGCACAGTTTAATTAGCATTGCAACTAGAGCAGATTCAACCAATGAGACACCAAATTTGGCTTCATATCCAACAGCAGCTAAAATTGGATGCTTCACTGAAAATCATACCTCATTCCACTCCCAATAAACCTGATTGTGAAATACTATTCCAAGTAAGAAAATGTCTTCCTCACCTCATCTGGTGATCAGTGCATGCTCTAATGCATAAGGATTAATGGCTCTTGTAATTTTATCTTAGCTAATGTACCTGCAGAACCTATATATATATATATATATATAATCCCTTTTATAAAGTCTTACAAGATTAAATAACATCCTATAGCAATGGTTTCCACAGGTCATAAGGAAATTTCCTAGCACCACAGATGTTAGAACACTGCCATTCTATTTGGCAAAATAAAAAACAAACTAAAAATTAAAAAAAGCTTTTAAATTTTTTAATGCAATGGAAACACTTAATAAGAAAACTATGAGCTATTTCCTTAAACACTTAGAAAAGAATGAGACTTTGCTTTATATTTAGGAAGAATTAGGCTTTAGCCTTTTTATTTTTATTTCTATTTTTCTAATTTATTATTTATTATAAGCATATTCATATTATTATTACAAATCATGATTTTTTTATGCCTTTTACCCAACCTATCCCTCCACAACCCCCCTGGCTCCCCCCATCTATAGTATCCTTAGGTTTATTTTCTCCTTCTGAAAGTTCAATGTACTGTTTTGTTCTTTCTTTCTTTCTTTCTTTCTTTCTTTCTTTCTTTCTTTCTTTCTTTCTTTCTTTCTTTCTCTCTCTCTCTCTCTCTCTCTCTCTCTCTCTCTCTCAACCCAGTTATAAGTGAGAACGTGTGGTATTCCTTGTCTGGCTTATTTCACTAAACTTACTTTTCTCCAGACTCAACCACGTTGCTGCAAATGGCAGAATTTCATTCTTTTTTATGGCTTAGTAGCATTCCATTGTGTATGTATACCACATTTTCCTTATCCAGTTGTCTAATGATGGACACTTAAGTTGGTTCCATGTCTTGACTACCGTAAATAGAGCTGAGATGAACATGGGAATGTAGGTATCTCTCTGACATGATGATTTCTATTCCTTTAGATATATGCCCAGTAGTGGGATTGCTGGATCATACGGTAGTTCTATATATAGTTGGTTGAGGGACTTCCATACTGTTTTCCATAATGGCTGCACTAATTCACAGTTCCACCAACAGTGTAGAAGAGTTCCCCTTTCCCTGCATCCTCACCAGCATTTGTTGTTCCAGGTCTTTTTAATAATAGCCAGTCTAGCTGGGGTGAGCTGATATCTCAATGTGATTTTGATTTGCAATTCTCTGGTGACTAATGATGTTGACCATTTTTTCATATACCAGTAGACCATTTGTATGTCTTCTGTTGAAAAATGTCTATTCATCTCCTTTTCCCATTTTTTAGTTGTATTATTTGTTTTTTTTTTTTTAACTGCATGGTTGTTTGAGTTCTTTATATATTCTGGATATTAATTCCTTGTTAGATGTATAGTTTACAAATACTTTCTCTCATTCTGTAGGTTGTATTTCTGCTCTGTTGGGTGTTTCCTGTGCTGTGCAGAGGTTTTTAATTTGATATAGTCTCATTTGTTTATTTTTTCTTTTGTTGCTTGTACTTTATTCATAAAGTCTTTGCCCAGTCCTATTTCCTGGAGTGTTTCCCTTTAATAATTTTATGGTTTTGGACTTTATATGTAAGTCTTTAACCCATTTTAGGTCGATTTTGGTATACAGTGGGAGGTACAGGTCCAGTTTCATTCTTCTGCATATAGAACCCCAATTTTCCCAGCACCATTTATTGAACAGGCAGTCTTTCCCCGAATATATGTTCTTTTAAAATTAATTACTTATTTAATTAATATTTATAATATAATTTATTTTTAATCGACATATAGGGATTATACATATTTATGGGGTACAGAGTTATATTTCAATACATGTATACAATATGTGATGATCAAATCAGGGTAGTTAACAAATTGATCATCACAAAAACTTAACATTTCTTTGTGATGAGAACGGTTGAGCACCTCACTTGTAGGCATTTGAGAACACATAATTAATTATTGTTAATTATAGGTGCCTAGTACTACTGTACACCACTAGAACTTATTTTTCCTATCTAGCAGTAATTTTGTGTCCATTTACGAACTTCTCAGTATCCTCCGTCCCTTATCCCCTTCCAAGCCTTTAGTAACCACAATTCTGCTCTTTACTTCTAAAAGCTGAACTTATTCTTTTAGCTCCCACATATGAGTGCAAACACGTTGTACTTATATTTCTGTGCCTGACTTATTTCACTTAACATAATATCTTCCAGGCTCATCCATGTTGCCACAAATAACAGGATTTCATTCTTTTTCATGGCTGAGTAGTATTCCATCATGTATATATACCATATTTTCTTTGTCTATTCATCTGTCAGTAGACACCTAGGTTGATTCCCTATCTTTCCTATTGTGAACAGTGCTGCAATAAACATGAGGGTGCAGATAATCTCTTTGGTATGCTAATTTCCTTTCCTTTGGATAAATACCTAGCAGTGGTATTGTTGGATCATGTCGTAATTCTCTTTTAAGTCTTATGGGATTGAAGAGGAATTTTTGTTACATGGAACAGAGGCTTGTTTTAATTAACTAAAAAATAAGGGAGTGGTGTTTGCATGTGGACTAAAATAGAGAAATCATCAGAGAAGAAGCAGCTCTTGGATCTGGCTACTTTTTCAAATTCTCTAAGGAGCCATTTGGTCTTGGTGCCTTATGGCATATCTCCTCTCAGCATAACTGGTCTCTTCTTTTCTTTCCATCCCAATCAACTAATTCTGCTTTTGTTCAGTTCCTGCCCACACCTAAATTCATGTTTCATATGGCTCATTATAGTCACTCCTGTTTACTTCTTTCTCCA
Organism: Galeopterus variegatus; assembly: GCF_000696425.1. Lineage (NCBI taxonomy): Eukaryota > Metazoa > Chordata > Mammalia > Dermoptera > Cynocephalidae > Galeopterus > Galeopterus variegatus. The sequence goes on from NW_007726121.1 coordinate 589,660, forward strand.
GTATGAGTTTTCCCCTTCTTACTGCTAACTAAGAAATAAGATTTTGGTTCAGTTCATCTTTTTGTGACTGTTCATATGGCATAGGTTGATGGTCAGTTTGGATGTCCCATCATATGATGCTTAATCCTCATACACATAACTACATTAGGGTGGGGAAGGGAGACGGTGAGTAAGGTCGCTTGACACAAAATACAGCAGTGGTTATGAGCTGGGCAATTTCCCTTTAAAGAAATATGTGTGGAAATCAAGCAATTGAAGTTTTAGCCTCTCCAGTGAAATATAGTGGCAAATACAACTGGAAAAGTAGGTTGTTATTAAATTGTAATGGTTCTTAAATGCTAACCCAAGAAACATATACTTTTCTCCATATATCAAAGGAAGATCTTCAGATTGTTTTGTAAATGAGGATTATACTAATAGCCCATATTTATATAGCACTTGCTATGCTACAGGCACCACCATTGTAAGTATTTTATGAGTGGTAATTCATTGAACGTCATTAGAAAGTTAGCTCTGACAGCAACAAAGTATGGCTTGGAGGAAAAACCTAGAGATGGGGTGGGAGTGCTAATTATAAAACTTTTGCAGTTTTGAATACTAGGAAACATGAGTATCTAAACCAGGACACTGGCAAAACAGTAACGGAGGAATATAAGAGATATTCATAGTTAAATCTGATAAAATTGTTAATTGACTTAGTGTGAAAGAAGAATGGAAGATGCCTCTGAGGTATTGATCTTTCTTTTTTTAGTCTATAAAGAAAATGAAATTTACTGCTTATAGTTTCTGAGGCTGGGAAGTCTAAAGTCCTTCTGGTGGTGGCATCAGTGACCCAGGGGATTGCAAATGGTGGAAGCAGAGAGAGCAGAGATAGAGATAGATTCTCCTCTTCCTTTAAAGCCCTCAGAACCATGCCCTTGACCACCATTTTTAATCCATTCACTATGGCATGGTCATACAATCCAATCACCTCTTCAAGGCTCCACCTTTCAATTACCATATTATGATTTCCTATCCTCTTAATCACAGTGGGGGCTAAGTTTCTAACACATAAAACTTGGGGAACACAGTTCAAGTTCCAATGACTTCTGGGGGGACATAATTCAATCCACCACATTCCACCCCTGGGCCCTTAAAACTCATGTTTTTTCACATACAAATACATCAATTTCATCCCCAAAGTCTTAACTTGTTTCAACTGAAGAGTCTGAAGTTCAAAGTCCCATCTGTAAAATCAGTACAAGTTATCCACTTCCAAGATATAATGGTGGGACAAGCATAGGATACATATTCCCATTCCAAAAGGGAAAAATAGGCCAAAAGAAAGGTGTAACAGGTCCCAAACAAGTCTGAAACCCAGCAAGGCAGGCATTAAATCTCAAAGCTGGTGAATCAGGTACCTTAACTCCATGTTCCACCTCTTCTGCATGCTGGCATGGGGGTTGGGTGAGGTATTGATCTTAAGAGGCTTGGCCTGGGAAAGATTATGATATTACTATGGAAACAAGGGGAAGTAGGAAAAAGAGTAAGTTTACAGAGAAGACGAGATTGTTGAAGTGTTTATAGGACATCAGATGGGAAGTTTTTCATTCAGTGGACCGGTACTTGGGGGAAAAGTTAAAGTGAAAGAGATTTGAAAGTCATGCCTTATTATTAAATGACAACTTTCAGTGTAAGATAAGAATGCCTAGTAGTAAATGCCAATTTAAGGTTGGGGAAAAAGCACCATTAAAGAAGATGATTATAGAATCTTGGCTCTGTAGAAGTAAAGAGGACCTTAAAGATCACATACCCCACTGTTCTAATTTGGAGGAAATTCGATCCAGAGAGAAATAGCTTGTCCAAGGGCACAGCATAAGTTATGGTTAAAACTGAAGCTAGGGTTCTGATCCCCTGAAAAGGAGCCAGAAAAGTCCCATGTCACAGAAAATTAAGGAGGAGAGGGTTAATTGCAAGGTACTAAGCAAAGCAGAAGAGGAATTCAGCTTGATGAAGACTCAGAAGATGCCACTAAATTAAGCAATTAGGTTGGGCAATTTTCATTATTAAAATATTAATTAAATGATTATTTCTTGAAGAAAAGCCACCATCCACCCAGTAACTTCAACCAACTGTTCCTAGTTTTTCTTCCACGGGCAAATACTGCTTCTTTTCTTCACTTACCTTGTATCTCTGTTACTTTTTTCTCTTCTCCTCTTTGTTTCCAGCCCGTCTTCTTATTTCTCTTCATCTTTTTCACAATATTAAAGTGTACTAAAGTTTGGTGTTTTTTAATACCCTATGCTTTTTTTTTTCCTTTAAATTTTTATTTTGTCAATATACAATATAGTTGATTATTATGGCCCATCACCGAAACCTCCCTCCCACCTCCGTCTCCCCCCTCCCACCCAAGAATGTCCTTTCCGTTTGCTTGTTGTAACAACTTCAAAAAATTGTAGTTGTTATATCTTCTTCCCCTCCCCCCCGGTTTTTTTTTTTGTGTGTGTATGTGAGTGAATTAATTTATTTATTTTTAGCTCCCCCCAATAAGTGAGAACATGTGGTATTTCTTTT
>NW_007726121.1:593258-594322 GCF_000696425.1 Galeopterus variegatus
ACCCCAGTGAATAGGCTTGGTGCTTTTGTAAAAGGTCAGATGGCCGTAAGTGTGTGGGTTGATTTCTGGATTCTCTATTCTGTTCCATTGATCAATGTGTCTGTTTTTATACCAGTACCATGCTGTTTTGGTTACTATAGCTTTGTAGTATAGTTTAAAGTCAGGTAGTGTTATGCCTCCGGCTTTATTTTTTTGCTTAGCATTGCTTTGGCTATGCGGGGTCATTTGTTATTCCATACAAATGTCTGGAGAGTTCTTTCCATTTCTGAAAGAAATGTCATTGGAATTTTGATGGGGATTGCGTTGAATTTGTATATCACTTTGGGTCATATGGCCATTTTCACTATGTTGATTCTTCCAATCCATGAGCATGGGATATCTTTCCATCTTCTTGTATCCTCTCTAATTTCTTTCAGATGTTGTTTGTAGTTCTCATTATAGAGATTTTTCACATCCTTGGTTAGCTCAATTCCTAGGTATTTTATTTTTTTGGTGGCTATTGTAAATGGGCAGGCTTTCTTGATTTCTCTTTCTGCATGTTCACTATTGGTGAACAGAAATGCTACTGATTTTTGTGTGTTGATTTTATATCTTGCTACTGTGGTGAACACATTTATCACCTCCAAGAGTTTTTTTGTAGATGCTTTAGGCTGTTCGATATATAGTTTCATGTCATCTGCAAACAGGGACAGTTTGACTTCATCTTATCCAGTCTGGATGCCCTTTATTTCCTTCTCTTCTCTGATTGCTCTGGCTAGTACTTCCAACATTATGTTGAATAGGAGTGGTGAGAGTGGGCATCCTTGTCTGGTTCCTGTTCTTAAAGGAAAAGCTTTCAGCTTTTCCTCATTCAGGATGATATTGGCTGTGTGTTTATCATATATAGCTTTAATTATGTTGAGATACTTTCCGTCTATACCTAACTTATAGAGGGTCTTTGTCATGAATGAGCATTGAATTTCATCAAATGCTTTTTCAGCATCAATAGAGATAATCTCATTGTCCTTGTGTTTGATTTTATTAATATGGTGGATCACATTTAGTGATTTGCATATGTTGAACCA
>NW_007726121.1:595055-595431 GCF_000696425.1 Galeopterus variegatus
AATGTTCTGTAGATATCTGCCAAGTCCAATTGGTCAAGAGTATTGTTAAGATCTTGTGTTTATCTGCTGATTATTTGCCTAGATGATCTGTCCAATATTGACAGTGTGGTGTTTAGGTCCCCTGCTATTATGGTATTAGTGTCTATTTTCTTCTTTAGGTCTAATAGAGTTTGTTGTTTGTTTTATAAATCTGGCTGCTCCAACATTGGGTGCATACATATTTATGATTGTTATGTCTTCTTGATGCATCAGTCCTATTATCATTATGTAGTGCCCCTCATTGTCTCCTTTCATGGTTTTTTGTTTAAAGTCTATTTGGTCAGATATGAGAATAGCTACTCCAGCTCGTTTTTCTTTTCTGTTTGCATGGAAGATC